>NC_088874.1:37269268-37569268 GCF_032884065.1 Artemia franciscana | reverse complement strand
TGGCAAACGAAAAAAAAAACCATGCAGCGCTGTACTTCTATCGCGCTGGTAGCCCTTGCTAAAAAGAAAACAGAACTGCACAGAGACAGAGTTGACGCGACTTCCACGTGACTTCAAAAACTAGTTTTGGCACACTAAAATTCTGTAAACTTTTTGGCACATTTTGCACGAATACAACTTTTGACACATTACTTGTATTTTGCAGATTGTAACGGTAGTATTTTTGTATTGCTTGGGCATTGGGAATACTGGCCCTTTGAGCTTTTTTCTCCAATTTTTCATATATTTTTATTTGAATTTAGAGTTTGAAAATTGAATTTAGTTGTGGAAATTTTAGTTTATGGATTCTGATTGCAGAAAACTACTTTAGTAGCAATTAGAATATTGCTGTATTTTTTTTGTATTGTAAAGTAAATCATGATTTTGCCGCAGCTTTCTAAATAGGTGAATACCATGAACAAAATTTTGTTTACTTTAATTCATTTTAGTTTTATTTTTGCTTTATTGTTCAGATTTTACTATTTCTCTTAATAAATGCTAAGAAGCACACATGCTCAAAATTGCTTCTGTTTGGCTGTATATTTCACTTCGGGGGGGGGGGGGGTAAAGAAAAATAAAATAATTAGAAGAAAAATATAAGAAATCCCTGGATAAAAATCTTAATATTTCGGAGATGGGTAAGGTCCTAAAAGCCCCCTCCCTACACATTTGAGCACCAGTAAATTCTCCACTTTTCAGCACTTTGTGTAAATGTTTACATTAAGGAAATTGAAAAAAAAAAGTCCCACGAATTCTAATAATCTTACAATTGTCCTAGAATAAAAGGACCTAAACTTGAAAATTTTTGATTACAGCATAACTTATAAATACTTGAAACAGGAAAATTTAGTAACAGAATAACAAATTAGAAAATTTTTTATTTACCTGAATCACTCGCATTGGTAGACCAGTTTCTTTGGCTAATTGTTCACGAATATGTCTAGTAGGCTTAGGAGTTTGAGAAAAAGCTGTTTTTAATACTTCTAATTGTTTTGCTTTTATTGTTGTCCGAGGTCCCCTTCGCTTCGATCCACCACCACTGTCATCGCCAGAGGGGGACTTTGCTTCACCAACTGTGCCTCTAGACTCACCATCTACATCACCATCGAGAGATGCTGGAATTTAATCAACATAAGAAGTGAATATCACCGAGAAGAAATAATTATGTATAAGGATGCGGCACTAAACTGTTGAAGTCCAAACCACTGGTGCTGACCTCCGTCTCAAGGCCCTTCAGTCAGGAAGTGCAAGGGGGGGGGGGACGGGTAATGCAATGGGGAATTGTGTATGGCTTGATATAAATTATGTTTTCGTTGTTAAACTATGGCGAACCAACACACATTCAAATGAGGACAAGTCCATTTATTAGACAGTGAAAACAGATTCAAAGTCTGGATATTTTTTTAGTACTAAACTGTTAAAGTCCAAACCAGTGGTGCTGACTTCCGTCTCAAGGCCCTTCAGTCAGGAAGTGCAATGGGGGGGACGGGAAATGCAATGGGGGAATTGTTTATGGCTTGATATAAATTAAGTTTTCGTTGTTAAACTATGGCGAACCAACACACATTCAAATGAGGACAAGTCCATTTATTAGACAGTGAAAACAGATTCAAAGTCTGGATATTTTGACCATACAGCTTATCGTCATCATCATCGTTATATACAGCTATCGTTATCATTATCTTCATATACAGCTATCATCATCAGAAGATATAATTGTACTTATCTCCATTTAAACGGTTTTGTAAATGGATCTGTCCCCATCTAAATGTTTATTTGTTCGTCATATAAAGGCAGTAGGATCCTTTTGAAAAAACACCTAATTTAACGTTACGTCGAAAATAAACTATGATATTTTCCAATAATGTCAAATACACGATATTGTTTTACTGAAAGCATTCAAATGCTTGTCATTAGATCTTGCTTTCTATATGGAGTACATGTTGCTATAAATGTCGACCAGGTATTTCTGAAGTTGACGGAAGTGATTTAGGCTATTAAAAAAAAAGATACTTCACATTATACAGCGACTGTTGGGAGATTTATTTTTCAGCCCCCGACACCCTTAAAATCTATTGAGACTATATAGCTAAAAGTTCAGATTTTTGTTTTATTTAGCAGTACATAATTGGTTTTCAGTCATTTTATACGAATCGATTTCTGAAATGACAAATTCTTATTCCTTCAAATTTTTTAAATTTCAAATTTTTAGTCAACATTTTAATTTAAATGAATAAGTTACAATAATAGGTGATGATAGTAGACCAAATGAAGTAAAGTATTTTTCACCTTTAGAGCATACTCATACGTAAATTTTTTTCAGGGAAAATAATATTTGTTTAGTTTGGGGGGATTATAAACAAAACAAATTTATTCTACCATTTGAATAAGGATTGGCCTGAAATTCAAGAAATTTAGGATTTTGGGGGAGGAGCTTGAGCTCCTCCTCCTGCGTACGTCCCTACTATGAATGAAAGTGCAATTACATTGCTATACGTCATGAAGCTCAATTCAAGAGCTAGAACCAGCTATAGTACCAATGAGTTAGGGAGCAGTCATTTAGGAGAAAGGGAGCTTCAAGTTTGGCTGCTCCACAATCTATAGATTTTAACGTTTTCCCTAGAAGATCTGTATTTTCCAAATAATTTCCCTTTTTCGCGTGTATATGACACTCCAACTGTGAAGTTTTGAGCCTTGCTCCAAAATAAATTCCTTTTTATAAACACAAAGGGGAGCAGTATCTGGCTTACCGCGCAAAGCTAAATAGGCAGCGTAATTCTTTCCCTCTCTTATTTAATTGTCATCTTAATGAAATAAAAGTCTTAGTTCTTTAATATTGTGTACCATTCACTCAAGCTTTAAGGGTATTTCATTCAGATTTTGATGATTTAACTTATAAGATTGCTTAACTTAGGCCCCACATAAACACCAAAGTGGGCGGCAAGGACATGGACGATGATCATTAACAAAGGTAAGTCGAATCGTAGCTGAACAGGTGCGTTGGGGCAAAACGGCGGAGAGAGAAAAGAGTTGTCACTGCAAGAAGCCTTTTCAAAAGACTTTTAGTCACAATGTCACTTTCCCCGTGTTTTGTCTTCTGTCTATTCTTAAATAATTGCGGTTACACCCAGCCTGCTCAACCGTGGTGGAACTGGTCATGAAAGAAATTTTTCAGGTTGGTAACGTCTTTCCGCATGGTATCAGTTACTTGGTGGTTTGGAAAAGCATCTGGCTAATGCAAACTGGTAAGCTGAAGATGATAGCCTTAACTGTTGCCAAGAAATGGTTAGAATCTTAAACTATTGCTCCTGTTATTCATATGCAAATTCAATACTTATATATGGGTTACTCAAAACAAATTTTTAGGCTACAGGATTTTATTCTATATTTTATTTTTTACATTTTATGTATCTATATTTCTATATTTGTATTTTTTTTGCTTTTTATTCAGGATTCTTATTATTTATCTTTTTAACATAGCAGGCACGGATATCATTTAGTCTGAATATATTCTTGACTACGACAGCTTGTATGAGTAAAATGATTCTAATTACCTAAAATCATATCCCAATATCAAAGGAGGCAAGTAGGGAGGGTAGCTTCGGATTAATTGGCAACCAGAGTTTTTGAGATTGATGCAATTTTCCTGGGATGTAATTCATCTATACGTGTCATTTATCTGTCACGCTTGGGTTTGCCTCACACATACACACCAATGTAAACACAAAAGAAGGCAAAGAGAAAAAAATAAAAGAAGGAATAGCGACCCTATTCGATGGAACGCATAATATAAGAATAATGCTAAAGGCTCATTAAAAAATACATGTTTTCTTCATTCCTAAAGAAACTTTTGATTTGTTGACGAAAGGGACGAAACATTTTTTTTCCAGTCCTAACAAAAGTCCTAACGCTACGTTTTTTTTCTTTTTGTTTTGCTTTTTTTGTTTTGAAGGATCTTTTCCGTTAATATATATACTGTAATACTGTAACTGTTTAAGTAATACTGTAACTGTTTAAGTAATACTGTAACTGTTTAAGTAATACTGTAACTGTTTAAGTAATACTGTAACTGTGTTAATACTGTAACTGTTTAAGGTCCTCTCATCATTTGTCATAAAATTTTAGTCGGATTCTCAATATTGCTGACGATAAAACATGCTGGTTAATTATTACTTACAGAGAAATTTTAGCTTTAGTCCTATTGCAAGTTAGAAATAATCATAATGAATATCCGATTTTCTTTTAAACTTTCTTCTTCTGTAATAAAGTTACCAGACGCTGAATTGTAGGTGGGTCTAGTAGTTCTTAAGCCCCAGCCCATACGAAAAATGTGTTTCTCTCCCGCTATCAAGAGTTATAGTTAAAAAAAAGGTTGAGATGGTTAGGACACGTTATGCAGATGGAGGATGACAGATTGACAAAAAGAATCCTTTTCTGCCAACCATGTAGGGCCAAATGAAAACTGATTGCCCTGAAGGGGTGGGAGGTGGTTGTGGAAAATCAGAACTTGTTGGTAGGGTGTAAAGAAGGAGGCATTAGATAAATTGAGATATACGCTGAATGTTAGGTGGAGGACGTCTCAGAGGGCATTCCTATGTAGTCCACTGACTAGAGTCCCTACCAAGTATATAAGAGGCATGGGTTCAATTTCCACAGAAAGAAGATTATATATAACAAAAATGTATGCTATTGTGTAAACTGTGCTAAGAATGGAATTGAAAAAAAAGAGCTAATAACAGTATTATAGTAGTAAGAAAATTTCAAATTTTTTTTGGCTATTTTAAGAAAGCTAAGAATTTGCCAAAAACAGAATTTGCAAAACAGACTAGTTCACAATTTTTAGATAGCAGACCACTTAAGGCCCCATCCCCGTTTGTGGCTAAATGTGTAATGAAAATATTTAGATGGCTCGACCCTATAACCCTCTCCCCTTTTCTTGTGTGTGGCTACGTCCATAACTTTAATTTTTTTGCAATCTTTCTTTTCTTGGAAAAAAAAATATTCACTGCTGTTAAAACCATACTAAGCCTATGATAGAAAAAAATGAATTGAAAAAAGACGCTAAAAAATGCGGTTATTCAGCAGAGAATTATTAAATTAGCATTAAATTAAATTATTAATTATTAAATTAAGAACAATTATTAAATTGTTGTGAAGCTGAAGATATTCCAGAAGGAGTGTATTTTAGGTGATCATTTTAAGGTTTTCAGGGAAGATGGTTTCATTTTATAAAACTACACCCACCCCCACCCCCACCTCCAGAATGGAACTAAGCATACAATATTGATATTTAAGCAATAATTTTTCTTGCGAAAAAAAGGACACAAGATGATTTTTTAACCACCAAGTGTTCTTAAAATCACCCTGACATTGGAATTAGACAAAAACGAAGCTAAGATAGAGAAATTTAAAAGCAAAACTAAAGCAGAAGAGAAACTCTGAAACCGGTGATAATGCTTGAGTATATTCATAACAGTTTTATAACTTGTATATTAAACAATTCGACTTGTAACAGTATATATAATATATTCAGAAACTTTCAGGTATATTCAATTAATTGATGTACGCATCAAAATAAAAACTCTGCTATGGGTTCAAATTGAAGATTTTTGAAATCCCTTCAATTTCATATAATTCTCTCATTTATTTGTCCTAGATGGTAAAAAAACGTAATCTTTGCGTGCCCTTTAAGCCTAACGGAAAAATTTAAGCCTATCCCAAATGACTCCCAAACGGCATAACTTATCTCCAAACGGCGCAACAGCCATGCTGATTTTCTCGGAGTCCTGCTTCACACAGCTCAAAGCCACGCGAATGAACTATATATAGTTTAATGCAACATCTTCCAATTTTTTCGCCTCAACCTAGCTCCAAAAACTCAATATTTACACTTACTAGCATTGAATTTAAGCAAAATGATTGAAATGACAATTATAGAATTCGAATAAAACTCACCATCGGATTCGTTTCCATCTTTATCTAAACCTGATTCGATGGAAACGACAGAATTTTTTAAATCTCCTAGCATTATACTCTGGGTAGCACCGGGGGACACTCCCCTCATAATTGGACCAGAAAGACCGGGTGAAATCGATCGAATATTGCTAGCTGCCTCTGCAGGTGGCTTATCCATTGACATAGGCATTGAATCCTCATCTTCATCATCAGAAGCTGATGGTAATAAGAGATCTGTAATAAAAAGTGCATTTAAACTCATATCAGGGTCACAATCAAGCGCCCCCCCCCCCGGTAGGGAGAACTTAGTTAAGACCGGCGTGGCCTCTATGTGATTTTTTCTTCTTTTTTCGGCTATTTCGCATAGAAGGCGTGGCCTTAAAAACTTAAGAGAAGGTCAATTTGACTGGAGATTGAATTTTCTGAATCATAAGTCATCGGATTAAAGTCAGATGCAATTTGTCACAAAAATTCCTTTTTTTTTTTTTTGTATTTCAGTATTTTAAAGAAGGTCAAAATGCCAGAAAATGAAAATCTTTGATAGTGATCATGAGGCTATCCCCCAGGCTAAGAACATGAATAAATATTCTCAAAGTGAAAAGGTTATCTGAATTCGGTGGTTTTTTCGGAGGGCTACTCTCAAAAATGATGCCCGGTGTCTTTTTCCACCCAAAAACATTCTTTGCTATAATCTCTTTTCAAGAGAAGAGCGAAAATAATATATCACTTTTGTTAACCATAAGGTAAACTTCTATGCCTATGCATGCATAAATGTCGTGCTTAAGTATAAATAATAAAAAAAATATTGAGAGTTTTCATTAAAGCAGCATCAAACAGGTTCATATAAATATTTAAAGTGCTTAAACCAAGGACAGTGAAAATTAAACATGATTGCTTGAATTAGTTTTGTGGAAACTTGCGCAAATATGTACTTCTTTTAAATAGGAAAAATGAGGATCCAATTTCTAATGAAAAATACTTTCATATTCAGTTGTGCAGTTTTTGGCAGTTATGGGTGCCAAATATAAAATAAATAAAAAAGACACTAAATCGCTTAAGGGGCTGTAGCTTTCTTTTGAAGGGGTAGTAATCTTTGAGAATCAATAGATTGATAAAGTTTGAATTTTTTCGGACAAAAATTGTTGTAAAAATTAACTAATTAGTCTTGTTTTCACAGTTTAATCTAGCAGCACTGGCAAAAACGAGGCACTGCCCTATAATTTCGGAATAACAAAAGACTCTTAGAATACCATATTCTTACGGAAAGAATGGACCTAACTTTGGTCCGGGTTAGGGGGGGGGTCCTTTTTGAAGTCCTTGGTACTTTACGCAAAGTAATAAACGCTGGAAAAACATATAGAAAAACATTACTTAAGCCATCATGACTAGGTCATTATGATTATGATTTTGAATAACCAAAAGAACCTTAGAATATCATATTCTTACGGAAAGAATAGACCTAACTTTGGTCCAGGTTGGAGTGGAGGATCCTTTTGAAGTCCTTGGTACTTTACGTAAAGTGATAAACGCTGGAGAAATATATAGAAAAACATTAGTTTCATCATTAAGATAGATTTCTGAATGTTTCAATATCTGTCGTTCCTATATAAAAAAAAGAATTGCGCCTACACCAGAATTTGAAAGCATGAATCTTTTGTATTTGAAGACCTTAATATGGTTCAAACCAGGGGCGTATACAGGGGGAGGCGTACCAGGTTTGACTCCCATTTCCCCTAAATATTATGCTCAAAAATACCGATGAAGCCTCCAAAGTAAACCGATTTTTGTAGATCTTCCCCGATAAAAGTTTTGGTGACCCACCTCCCTTCTTTTGATAAAAATCCTCAATATATCCTGTTTTTAAACACAAAAAATCAGATCCTTTCACCCTTTTCATACTCTCTAGACAACTATTTCCAAATTTTATATCCCTTCAACTTTTATAACATCAAAGAAACAATAAAAATATGCAACAATATGATTGCGGGAATTCTAAACGCGTTATATGGCCCTTTTTGTCAAAGGTACTTACAATTAAGCCAAATAAACGAAATATTATTGGCTTATTAATTCAATATACGTTTCTGTATCCAGTTTGTGCCTTGTGATAATATGGTTCTATTTTTCAAAATTTTTTTAATATTTCGTTTCTAAATACAGAATTTTTAGCTTTTGACCCAAACACTTTGCTTTGTCTAATTTGAAGGCAAAATTAAAACCTTTTTTGTGCAAACATCGGCTTATCAAAAACCCCAAAGCTAAATTTTTTCTTTTCTCTTATGAAATTTATAATGTGTAACATACCGCCTTTGGAATTGCTAAAGCCAAATGCTCTGTTCCCGAATACCAATAGATCCTGTCGAATTTTTAATGACAACGTGTAGTGGTCAAAATCACACTAATAACGCGATATCTTTAATAAGGGTATAATTTGTATGAAACGAAACCCCAAAAAAGTAAAATTTAAGTACCGGTACAAACTAGACCTAAGCTATAATTATTACAGACGTTAGGCCGAAAGGTCCCTAAAGAACCATCTCACCAGGGTATGACACTTGACGAATATCTTTCTGACAACCGAAGCTGAAGTATATTCTGCGGAACGTATTTCGTTATGTGAGGTAAGATTTAATGCAGCCGAAGGAATTCTTTTAATTACCATTGAATTGGGCAATTTAATTTATGCTCTTCACACACCCTCCTTAGACAAACAATAATTGTCCACATAAAAAGGGCAAGATCCTTAAATAAAATGATATATATCATCACTTAGAACATAATTCCCTTCCCTAAGCATTAGCTCATGGGCTTGTTCTGGGTCCTCTTCGTACTAACTACAGACTACAAATTTAAAAAAGATCCAAATATACCTTAAAACTTAAACTAGGATATTTGAATCACTCAGAGGTCAATCTAACGAACTTCACAAAAAAAGTTTGGAGAAAATCCCAAGAGGGACATTTGGTACTAGATTAAATCTTGACACTCAAATTTTCTTTGTTTAAGGTTCTCAAAATTTTTGGGCGTTTATTTACTCGTTAAGAATAGAGTATTTTTTAAACAGAATTTATAAAGACACTTAATCAAATTGTCTTCTAAAAGAACATATCTAGTGTTTGGCGGTGAAAAAAGCGCATATCCTTTTTGGGAAAACTTTTTTTTTTAATATCTTTGTAAATGTGTAAAGCTAAGACTCAATTGAGCACGACGTTAAAACTTCAGAAGATTTTTAGATTCGATTTTGTCAACCTGCTTCAGAAAGATTTATTCTTCCTCTCTAGATTGAAAGGAGAGAAGGCTCCAATTTGACAAAAACGAACATGCATAAGTTGTTTTCGCATAGAAAAAACACGAAGTTCTAGGAACAACTGTAGGATTTTTAGGAAGAAAGGTCTCCAAAAGCCGTATTTCAAAAAAAAATTCAGCGTAGACTATAAAGGCGAGGAGAAGCTGACGTAGAGCCAGATTGGAGGGTGGGGCGAGGAAGCAACAGAAATAGCTCCGTAGATAGGGAGTCAAGTACACTTACGTCCAAGGGAACATCCAGGATTTACTCCGGGGGGGGGGTAAAACAAAACTTTAAAAGAAGCATCAAAAATGTGTTAATTTACATTTTTGTTATGTTTTTACGAGTTGGACAAAAGTCTTGGGTAGGGGGTGAAACACTGTACCCCTCTTCTGGGTATGACCCTGCATGAGTCCTTTGATAATTATTTGAGGAACTTTACATGCTTCATAATTTTTGTGTCATAGAAGATAAAATCATAAGTACAATTATACAGTATTATACAGATTTTATTGTGAGGTTCATTTCAATGGACGCGCCCAATTAAAGGGTTTTTAAGTCATAGAAATTTAAAGCGTACGCACCTACTCAAAGGCTCGCGACTATTATGAATACTATTAGCTTCGAATAATTTTCATATAACATAATTTTTAATATCTGGGAAATTTCGCATCTTTAAAGTAACTATTTTAATATTTACAATCAAGGTCGTATTTAGGGGAGTTAGGGGGTTTGAACCCCCTCCCCTAAAATGTTTGCCCGATCCGTAAAAACGTATCAAAAATGAATATAAACATATTTTTGTGTGTTTTCTAAGTTTTTATTTTTGTAAAGCCCCCCCCCACCCTTGAAAAAGTCTTGGATACGGCCCTGCTGATAATTCTCTTAGTTTAAAGAAAATTGAAACCAAACTTTAGCTTTTTCCCAGAAGCAAGCTTAATTAATTATTTTGATAAAATATTAGAGCCTCCAGGGGTGTAGTGGCGCCAACATGGAATATCTTATCATAGCCTCCATAGATAGACTGTCATTGAAAGGGGATTATCTCTTTCTACTCTTAAACTCTCGCAAATAGAGACATAAAAAATATGCTTTCATGCTAAATTATTCACTTATGAGAATATTTAAGCAATTAAACATAACCCAAAATCATCATAGGAAGTTACAAGAGGTATTATTTCCTAGTTCTTGTATAACTATCTAAGGAACACCTGGGTTAACAACTTTATAGCATAAAAATCCGCAACGATACAAATCTTAACGTTCGTTTTTATGACCAGTAATAAATCCGACCAAGAAATACCGGTAGCCAAGTATTTACATTCGGCCAACCTTACTACCATGGTTTAAACACTTTACAAACGCATAAACTTGTGTAAAGGTAGTAAAATAAAATATTAAAATGAGCCACGTAGTTGCATACTTCAAAAGTTACTCCTTGGACAATAAAACTAAGATTTTGCCTATCATGTATTGCACGTTAGCTATGAAGAAATTATTATCTTTTCATTTTTGTTTTGTTTTTAAAGGTGATGCAGAGGAATTGGCACAGCCGTGGACTGTAATTATTTTTTTTGCAAGGTTTGGTTTTATTAAGGTATATATGATTAAGTCATTACTTCGATGAAAATATTTTTTTTTAGGTTTTCTTTTCACTACAGTTTGTAAGCGTTCAATTACGGTCAATTATTTTTGTAATCTTAAAGTTAATATTTAAAGCTCAAATATTAAGTGATAATGAGCAAATCTGAAGTTTCACAAAGAGAACTTTAAAATTTTGTGTCTTATGTATTATTTTTTTTTTGCTTATTAAATTCGTACTGTTTAGTTCAAGAGAAATAATAAAAATTACTTCACACTACTTTTAAAGATTATACAGAGGAATTGGCACAAACGTAGACTGTAATTTTTTTTCAAGGGTTTAATTTTATTAAGGTATATATGATTAAGTCATTACTTCGACGAAAATATTTTTTAAGTTTTTTTTTTCACTACAGTTTGTAAGGGCTCAATTAGGTCAATTATCTCGGGTTCATCAAAAAAATGATGAAAATATTTTTATGATATAGAGTTTCTTCAACATAGTTTGTAACCGCTCAATTATGATTAAATGCCTAAGAAATCTTCATATTAACAATTAAATTTTAATTCTTCCATTTTCAGGTAAGCCTATAAAAAAGTGAAAAAGTTTTTTTTTCAATTATCTATAGGATTCTAGTATCATTATGAAAAATTGTTACTTTCGTGACTAACTCAAAGATATTAAAATAAAAGCAAAAACATTTAAATACAAATATTTGTCCCAGGAACAGTGGTTAATAAACTTATTATAAACTATAACGGATACCCTGACATTGAATCTTCTAAGTCCAAAGTACTTCCAAAAGTACTCTATTTGAAAGTAGAGGAGGGCTACAGTGTTAATGGCCCATATCTAAATACTATTCCATTCACGATATATCCGAGAAACTCTGATCTCTAATTTATTCATCCAAATAGTTCCTTATCCAGGAACCTCGTACTAGTTCCTACTGCCTCTCAAATCAGGGACGTTCAGAGGGACAAAGCCTTCTCCCATCAAAGAACTAAATTTTCTTGGACTTCTGGGCATATTTTTCTTTTAATTATAATTTTTCTTTAATAAACGCCTTTCTCAATGCCTCCTAAAAATTAATAAACCCCCTAAATATTCCTTTGTAAATACCTTCCTTAGTCATACTATTTCTCACTTAAAATGCCATAGACCAACTTTGGTCATCACGCTAGACATCAGAGCTCCCACTTTTATCAAATTTGTCGTCAAATTCCTATGTAGCAAGTGTATCCCTGTTTTATTCCTTACTTCGTGTGGTCGAGTTGTACGGCCGCGAGCCAAATCTACTTTGTCCAACAGCCTATATATCTCATACCTCTCAAACTATGATCTATTTCGCCGCCGAGTTCGACTATAACCAGCCTACTGTCCCTGCAGTTTTGATGAGTTTAAAGAGATTTTGATATACTTCAGGTATACACCAGTGACAATGATACAAGAATAATGACCAAAAAGGTCATGGTGGTGATGGGGCTCCCTGCTGGTGCGATGAATAGGGGAGACCCCTAAGGTAGGGTAAACCGCAAAGCCGGCTTAGGCCATTTGAAAGCAACTACTAATAATTTTGGACTCAAAGCATAGCCAAGTCACTTGGTCACGGTTCAACAAATTGTCCTTGTCTGGCTTATGCAATTTTTGCCTGAAGAAACAACCCAAAAAAGACCGAATTAAGCATTTCTAAGATTTATGTTTGCTTTGGAATTTGCCGAGGTAAAGTACCATAGTTGAAGACATGTACTGAGACTCGGTTTTCTTATGATTTCTTATTGCTGTGTTTTTTGGAGGGGGGGGTTGCTGAGATCTAATATTAGAAGTCATGGATTCCTGTAATTTCTCTTTTTTGAGTAGTTTTGCTTTCTGATTGCAGATGAAAATACTATAGGCTACTGAATATAATTTTCCTATAGCCTAGGCTAAGATATGGGGAAGAAGTCTTCAGAGAGCAAGTTGTCCTGGTGATTTTTGAGAAAAAGCTTGTTGAGAAATTTTTGATTTCTCCTGCTTTTATCTTGGCTAATTTTTTTTTTTTTTTTTTTAGCATAATGGCAATTTTTGCAATCCAGGTCACTACTGTTAATAAAAGGTGGATACATAGAAAAGTAAAACAAATTGAAGTTTCGAAATCGGCCATTGCGTATGTAGAAATAGAAAAAGATAAGTGGTGAGATTTTGCAAAATTTTGAGATCAGATTTCACCGCGAGTTAGGCTAAATTTTAAAGTGAAGTTTCTGCAATGGAAGAATGGAATAAATAGACCCCAATTAATGAAGATCTCATATCTATTCATTTTTCTGTCTTTACAGTTGAGTAAATAAGAATAGTGATAAATACATAATTAAAAGTAAGTTTGCGAGCAGTGAAAATACGCAAGTTTGTACGAAAGAGCTAGAACACACATAATCATATTTCGGAGAGGGGGGAGGGAGGTAAACTGCGAAGTGTTTGGAAAAATGGGAAAGTAAATATAACATGCTAACAGTCTTGATTCTTCAGGAAAGTTGGTCCTTAGGTGCCACCTCGTATGAGACTACTCAGGTAGCAAAGGGGAACTAAATCTCCTCTTCAAATAAGTCTCGACTGAATTATTTCGATAATTCCTTATTAGAAATTCAGATAAGTCTTTTTTGAATTATTATATTTCAAACTTTCTAACAATGGTCAGATGAATTTTTCATCCATTCCCGTTTTTGAGACTTTAAAATTATCTCTTTTAGTTGACTGAGCGATTATCATAACTGTTCGCTAAAATCCATCATATAATTTCAAACATTTCCTGTTTAAAGTAAAACAGTTCAAAATAGGGATGATACCTTTTTGTTGACATTGAATGGATATAAAATTATTTAACTGGATATTTCGAACACATATAGCCTACAGTGCTCATCATCAGCAGTAAAACTAAAAGACATTTACTGATGATGATGAACTGCTGTATATATGTTCGAAATATCCAGTTAAATAATTTTATATCTATTCACTGTCAATAAAAAGGTATCATCCCTATTTTGAACTGTTTTACTTTCGTCATGGAAAGGCAGTGTGGTCTTCGAAGTTATCTATTTCCTGTTTAGTTTTCTACAGCTCGTTTTCAGTCATCAAACAGTTCGTGGTAACGAACTGTAGTAAGGAGCGACCCGGCTCAATAGTAACCAAAACTCTAAAAAATGGAATTTTGATACCAATAGCTACATCAAAAGAATCGCATTTTAATGCTGGTTTTAAACATATAAGTTTCATTAAGTTTAGTCTTACCCATCAAAAGTTACGAGCCTGAGAAAATTTACGTTATTTTAGAAAATAGGGGGAAACGCCCCCTAAAAGTCATAGAATGTTAACGAAAATCACACCATCAGATTCAGCGTATCAGAGAACCCTACTGTAGAAGTTTCGAGCTCCTATCTACAAAAATGTGGAATTTTGCATTTTTTGCCAGAAGGCAGATCACGGATGCGTGTTTATTTGTTTTTTTGTTTTTTTGTTTTTTTGTTTTTTTTTCCCAGGGGTGATCGTATCGACCCAGTTGTCCTAGAATGTTGCAAGAGGGCTCATTCTAACGGAAATGAAAAGTTCTAGTGCCCTTTTTAAGTGACCAAAAAAATTGGAGGGCACCTAGGCCCCTTCCCACGCAAATTATTTTCCCAAAGTCAACGGATCAAAATTCTGAGATAGCCATTTTATTCAGCGTAGTCGAAAAACCTTATAACTATGTCTTTGGGGACGACTTACTCCCCCACAGTCCCCGTGGGAGGGGCAACAAGTTACAAACTTTAACCTGTGCTTACATATAGTAATGGTTATTGGGAAGTATACAGGCGTTTTCAGGTGGATTTTTTTGGTTTGGGGGAGGGGTTAAGAAGAGGGGGATATTCTGGGGGAACTTTCCTTCGAGAATTTGTAATGGGAGAAGAAAATTTCCATGAAGGGAGAGCAGGATTTACTAGCATTATTTAAAAAAAAACAATTAAAAAATAAAAGTGAAAAAGCTTTTTCAGCTGGAAGTAAGGAACAGCAATAAAACTTAAAACAAACAGAAATTATTACCCATATGAGGGGCTCACCTCCTTCTAATACCTCGCTCTTTACGCTAAAGTATTTTCGGTAATTTCAACTACTTATTCTACGGCTTTTGTGATTCAGGGGGTCATTCTTAATGAATTGGGACAAAATTTAAGCTTTAGTGTAAAGAGCGAGGTACTGACGATGGGGCGAATCTCCTCATATATGTACTAAAAACATGAGAATACAAAAGTTCTTTACGTAAGCTAATTTATAAGTTACGTAAATCTTTTACCAATAAAAAGATTCGTAAAAAATTAAAAGTTCTAGTTGCCTTTTTAATTAACCAAAAAATCGGGGGACAACTAGGCTTCGTCCCCCGCTCTTTTTTTCTCAAAATCATTCGATCAAAATTATGAGAAAGCCATTGAGCCAAAAAAAAAAATATGCAAATTTTGTTTTGATTATTCCTCTGCGGAGAGCCAAAATCAAAACATGCATTGATTCAAAAACGTTCACAAATTAAATAAAAAAAACAAGTTTTTTCAACTGAAAGTAAGGAGTGACATCAAAACTTAAAACGCACAGAAATTACTTCGTATATGAAAGGGGCTGCTTCCTCATCAACGCCCCGCTCTTTACGCTAAAGTTTTTTACTGTTTTAAAAAGAAGAATTGAGAGAAAGAGTCAAACTTTAGCGTAAAGAGCGGGGCGTTGATGAGGAAGCAGCCCCTTTCATATACGAAGTAATTTCTGTGCGTTTTAAGTTTTGATGTCACTCCTTACTTTCAGTTGAAAAAACTTGTTTTTTTTATTTAATTAACAAACTAAGCAAGGAACTGAAAACATTGGACAAGAAAACGAAATGAAACCCAGTTACATGGCTTCAAGCCTGACACTAGGTTTGCTCTTTCCGTCGGTTAACAATAAAATATTATGGATATATTCATATTTTGGTAAAAAAAAATTGCATTTGTGGAGAAAAAACTGTCATGTAACTATTCAACTTATGCAGATGGATAAAATATTCAGTCAAGGGGGGGGGTGAATTTTATCTTATCATAGATGATCATTCCCAATGTTTTGGTAATCCCACTCTGTTTTCTGTCACAGCTAGGAGAATAAGTGAAACTTTCAGGGGTGGTTTATTTTTAGGTGGGGGAAGTAAACTTAGGCTTTTGTAGAGGGGGGGGGAGCAATTTCTCAATGTCACAAAAGAGTATACGGTATGATTTTTTTCTACCAATTAAAAACATAGTTACCCGCCATTCCTTTGCCGCCGAGATAGTCGTCTTTGCAGACAAATCTACACTCATCTAGTACATAAAGTTCTTCACCAGTAGAAAGCTGCCTTCTACAAACTCCACAGACAAAACACTTTAAATGGAATACTTTATCCCTTGCTTTTCTCACAAAATCCGTTGGCGCAATTCCTTTTCCACAGCCAGCACAACGTGTTCCGAACCGACTAGAAAAAAAAATGAAAATATTGTATTTCACAAGACTGGATTACATTAGCTTAAAACCATTATAATTCACTACAATAATTGTGATTGTGATACATACACTGTGATTTATAATTCACTAAGTACTTATTGATATCAGGACAGGACAGAAACCTACCTAAAAAAAATATAGGTCTGTCATAGCAAAAAGAAATATTAGTGCAAACATAAGTTTTGTTTTCCTGCTAGTTCAGTATTTATGCTATTTTTTGAAATTTGCTCGAATTTTTTCTACCAGTTCAACCTAGAGACTGACAAATAATCCAGTGTTTATGAGTTTCTTGCTCTGTTGCCATTTATTTTCTGAGTAGTCTTAGTTTATATGCTATTTGTGTTCCCCTTGGGTTACAAGCAGGATTGTCACCCCTAGTTATTTATCACTATTTCTGGTGATTTTTTATATTGCCTAAACGAAAAATCATTAGATTATGAAAGAAAATCACTATGTCAACCAAAAAATCCTTAAAACCTAATGATTTTTTGTTTCACCGGGTGGCAACCCTGGTTACAGTGGTCATCTTTTTTGTTAGGGGTGTTTGGAGTTTTTTTTTTTTTTTTCAAAGATTCAAGACATTGTTATGAAAAAGATGATGGATTCCAAGAGCGGATTCTCTCATTAAAGAAATGACTGTTGACGACTTTTGTGTTTTAGCGATTTTTATTCTAATTTTATGCTTAGTTTGAAGTTCATAAATAATCTTTAAATCTTGTCTACATTTCAAGGTTCTATTTTAAATTTTCCCTTGAATACTACTAATAAGTTTTGTTAATTAATAATTCTGTCTCTATCATCTACCAAAGAATTGCAAAGAAAAATTAAGAAGACGGAAAAAGGCTTTATACTGATTTTATTTTTAATAATTAGGGTTGAAAGAGGGAGATAAGTTAATCAAACAGATCATTTTACTCATATTAGACATAAATCGGCTTTTATAAACTCAAAACGGTTATTTGGCCCATGAACCTTGGCCTGACTGACGCCTGAAAATACGATAATAAAACACCAGAAAAAAAGTACAATAAATTGCCCAATATACAGGAAAAAAAACAACAAAGAATAAAAAAAATACGAATTGAGAAATCAGGCAAAAAGAAACAGAAAATAAAAGGTACAGAAAATAGAGAAGACCCAATCAAAAGCAAGGAGTATAAAAGTTAGGAAGATTTCAGAAATAGTTTTTAAAATATAATGTAAAATATATTATTAGAATTTTAGTAGGAATTACTTTCACGAAGCAAACGAATTAATTTGTTAAAAATGACTTATACCTTAATTTTACAAGTAAAAAAATCGTTTCTTTTTAGTTACATTTGCTTCCTTAGACTAGTCCGACGGCAGTGTATACTCATCTGATGGAATAATCAATCAACTAATTTAATTTTTATGATTTAATTAAATTTTTTTTTGTTGGTACTATCTTTGATATTTTTCAGAATTCTTTGTTCATGTGTCCATTGTACCAACCCAAACATTTCCTACACATGAAAGCATTTAATATTTGAAAATGCTTTAAACTTTCTATGTATCCATTTTGAGAAAGGAAAACCATAAGGTTCATTCTTATTATTCGTGCTTTCCTTTTTGACCTAACTTTCCCATTGCGTTCTTTCTTTTTCTTGAGAGGGGTATTTTAAGAGAGTATCTAAATTATAGCTTACATATCTATATTCCTTCTTTGGTAGATTGCAGGTACTGCTGCAATCTATGATAAATTAGGCTACACTCATTTTGTCCTTCCGAAGTTGTTGAATAAAAAAAGATTAATTAAAAAAGTAACATAAAATTTTGATTTTAAGCTTACTTTTTACTCAGCTGAATTAAAATGGAGTCAATGAATTTCTAAGTATTTGTAAAGCTAATTTGGATTTCAGTTTACTTTATTTTGATTTGACTATAGATTTTTTACATTCTACGGCTTTTCTACTTTTACATTCTATTTTTTTTTTTTTATACGTTTTGTAATTCAAGTTGCCTAATCTGTGCATTTTACTGATCATACATTTTACTGAATCTGTACATTTTACTTATCTGTACATTTGTTTAATAAAGAAAAAGATTAATTAAAAAACAACATAACAAATTTTTGATTTTAAGCCTAATTTTTACTTCAGCTCAATTAAAATGGAGTCAATGAATTTCTAAGCATTTGCAGAGCTTATTTGAACTTCAATTTACTTTATTTGACTGTTGAATTTTTACATTCTACGGCTTTTGTGCTTTTAAATTCTATTTTGTATTACACGTTTTGTAATTCAGGTCGCTTAATCTGTGCATTTTACTGAAGTATTTGCCAGATTTGAGTGCCCCAGTGGGGCAGTTCACGCCAGCACCTCCAGTAGTTTACCCCTAACATAAACGTTTATTTAAAGAAATAGCTGATATGTTTCCATTTTTGGCAAAAAAAACATAATCTAAACTAATTAAATAGCTATTGCAAAATGCAAATGTTTTTTATATTTGCTTTCTCAAGTGGTGAAATAGCTCTTGCCGTTTCGAACCAGTTCTTCGTGGTATATGTCCATCTTAGCGCATGTCAAGAGGAAACATGAAACCTTTAGCCTTTTTCAAGCTCAAGTCTTTGCAACCCAAAACCATGGGTTGCAACTCGATATTTTTGGATGTCACATTCCATGAGGACCTAGTCGGTCAGTTTCTTCTAAGCTTGCCGCCTCGCTTCACGGACCAGTAGAGAAGCTAATAAAGGTTTGTGCCCTGTCGAGCTTGAAACTTTAAAGGTCTGTTTGTTTGAATCGTAAACTTTTCTTGAGACATTTCAACCTATAAAAAGTTTATAGGAAATGAGAGCTTTTATATAGAATGGAAAGTTATGTATGTAAACGTTTTTTCAATAGAGATAGCCTTTTTTAAAGGTTAAAAAAATATTCGAGAAAGCTCGACATAAGAGCGAAACAATCTAGAAACTCATGTGTTTCTGGAGTATTTCCCTCATACATGCAAAATTTTTGTCTCTCCCATTCGATAAAAACAAATGAAATGGCTTCTTTAACTAAATGAAAAAAAAATTCTTATACTAAATAGATAGCTTTTAAAAAATTGGGGATTTAGAGCCATATTTTTCTTGCGTCCTTATCAAAAGCAAAATCATGGCAAACTTGCAGATTTTCCTTATATTCGAAAGCAAACTTGTAGATATTCCTGGCAATACTTTAGAGTTTTAGAAAGAAACATTCCCAGAATCTCATTCCTATAACCAAATTTTTCTTGTGCCCTAATCAAAAGCAAAATCATGGGAGGGAAACATTCCTATAACCATATTTTTCTTGCGCCCTAATCAAAAGCAAATCATGGGAGGGAAGCTCTCAATGATCTGCAAGATTCAATTTGGAAGGAAATTTAAAGGCATGAAAAAAAGTCCAGCCAATAAATTTTACCTTTCAAATACCTCTGAAGGTTCGATTTGACTTTAAATAAACTTGTAGATTTCCTGGTAATACTCTAGAGTTTTAAACAGAAATATTCCCAGATCTGTATCAATATGGCAATGATAAGTAATCAGCTTGTTAAGTCGTAATTTTGGTTCCACACGGTTTATAGGAATTGTTTAAGCTTTCCTCAGAGGGGCTGCTCACCATTTACCACCTAGTGTACATCTCGGAGTGCTACTTATCCACCATAAACGGCAGACTTCTACCATGCCGCGCCTCTTTTCATCCCCGAGGTATCACAACTTCAGAATCACGTACACCCGGTGGTATGTGCCAAGCACTGTGAGGACTGTACCAAGCGTGGCGGGACTATGCCATGCGCAGAGGAAGTTGTGGAAAACTCAACGCTCCATGACTTACACCAGGTGGCAGAAAATGGGTGCCCATTCGCTCACAACTCAAGGCAAACTTCCTCTAGATAGGCTTCACACCACCTTGTGTGCACGATTTGAAAGCTGATAAGCGGGTCTCCTTGTCCTGTTTGCCATAAATGATAAAACCCAATGCTCAACAACTTTTTTTCCGGACCACAAGTATGACTCTAGCTTCTTTCCCCTGGGCTAATCAGGATAATCAATGGATGGGCTTGTGGACGGGCTGGGATAATCGATGCATTTGTTTGCTAGTTTGACTAGCCCATAGATTAGTTAGCCCAAATTATACCAGCTAATATAGCAAAGTTGTTACGACGAGCAAGCAGGTGGATAGCCATTGCCACGAGGTGAATTGAAAAGAAGGTCTGTATTACTAGGGCCATAAGCGGTATAGAAGTAGAGAGTGTAATTAAAAAGGCGTAGACAGACAGCTTTGGTAAAGAAACCTAAAGAAGCCTCCACTGGTGGTGTCAAAAAAGTAGCCATCGAGTTCGCAAAACCCCATGGCCCTACTGGCTATTCAATATAATTTCATTGCAGTGAATTTTAAATGTCTTAGTATAATCGATTTTAAGGAATATTTTTATCATGCTTTTAAATAAAATTATATTCGCAACAAATGTCAACAGCACTAACAAGCACTATGGCAGGATTGGGGGAATTAAAAAAGGCTTCGACAGTCAACGTTGATTAAAAAAAAAGGTCCCCTTGATAGCATCCATTGGTGGGAGGGGGTCCATTGAAAGGGGGAGAGGAGTACTGAAGGAAAAATCTCCGCCTAAATTTTTAAGTAATACCTCTTTTCGTATTTTAAAATAAAAAATCATAAACTGAAACAAAGTTGTTCTCTTTTAGATTTTGAAAAGTAGTTATTTTTGCATTAGACTATTATTAGGCTTCCTGGGTAAAATTTTAAGTTTCTGGATAAACCTCTTACATAAAAGTATTTGCAAAGGGATATTGCATTCTATGTTTCTCTGTTGATATGTTTTAATTAAACATAAAAATTATTCCATAACACGCTTCTGCATACAACCCATAAAACAAAAAAGGACCTACCCCTCGTCTTAGAAAACTGGCAACTCAGTGTAAGCAGCTTATTTATGTTTCAGCCAAAAATGTTGGCACAGCAGCATTAAGTCTAACATTCTGGGTAGATTAACCCCACGCACCCTTTGAAACAAAGAAAAAGACACCGACCATCTGCTTTTTGACTTGTTCGCTATTTTGAGGATCACTGAGAACTGAACTTAGGGTCCTGTTAAGGGTGTCAACATTTCATTTTGCTTATAGGATTATACGGGGATAAAGAAACACTTGGAATTTGTTTGCATTAAAAGAGGGTTAACATAAGGCCTGTAAGTGAAACCATAGAGATTAGGTTAAAGGTCATAAATAATACGGGTGACAGAAAAGCTTAAAGTCGGTTTTGATTCTCAGGTTATCACCTGCTTCCAGGGACGCGTCCATAGGAGGCCTCAGGACTAGGCTCCTTCCCCCGCGAAATCCCAATTCTCTTGAATTTCTAAGAATTTGCTATTTAAATCATCATATCTAATTATATTTTTAATTGTCACTCCTTAATGATTTTTGTAGCCCCCCTTCCCCACCAGAAAAAGCACCGAGATGTGATTTTCAACCAGATTCCCAAGGTGAAAAAAAACAGTAATAAATTTAAGTGTTTTACGTATACTATGACGGAATTAAAGAGTAGACTCAAAGCCATACAAATATATTCCATAACCAGAGAATACTATTGTTTTTTTCGTAGTTCACAATCTGTTAGAGCCTTAAAACTGTTTGAATAGTTGTTTTTGTTCTAATTACATTTGTTAACTTTTTAATACTTATCTCCCATAACAAAAGAATAAATATGGCTATTAAAAAAAAAGCGTTTTCCAAAACTACTACGACTTACAGTAAAATCTGAGCAAAAACAATGATTTATTTTGCAACAAAAACCTAATTATGAAGTTCTACAGGAAAAACTGTAGAAAAAGCAGGGTTAACATAAAAGGGTTAACTTAAAAGAGGGTTAACATAAGACCTGTAAGTGAAACCATATAGATTGGGTTAAAAAGGTTAAATTCGGTTTTGATTTTCAGGTTATCACCTTCATCCAGGGACGTGTCCATGGGAGGCCTCAGGAATAGGCCCCTTCCCCCGCGATATCCCAATTACCTTTTAAAAAAAATAAAGTTGAGAGAAAGAGTCAAACTTTAGCGTAAAGAGGGGGGCATTGAGAATGGAAAAGCCCCTATAATAGCCTATACACAGTAATTTCTGTTCATTTTAAGTTTTAATGTCGCTCCTTACTTTCAGTTAAAAAACTTGTTTTTTTTTCATTTAATTACAGAGAAGATTCAAAGCCATACAAATATATTCTACAACCAGAGAACACTATAATTGTTTGTTTTGTAGTTCATGATCTGTTAGAGCTTTAAAAACTGTTTGAATAGGTGTTTTTGTTTTAATAATATTTGTAAAATTTTAATACTTTTTTTCCAAAAGAAAAGAAAAATTACGGCTATTAAACAAAAAGCCTTTTCCTAAACTGCTACGACTTACAGTACAAACTGAGCAAAAATAATGATTTATTTTATAACAAAAGCCTAATTACGAAGTTCTACGGAAAAACTATAGAAAAAGCAGAAAAAAGTTTTTCGTGCTAGCTTTAAGTCGAACTATCAATTGCTGACGGAAAAAATGGAAAAATCTTACCCTCTCTAATCAGTCAAATAGTGCACGCGATGTGATAAATCACGAAGGAGTTGAAAAGAAATGGAAAACTATGTTTTAAAAGTATCACGAATATTAGAAATGGAATAAAGGTTACTCCCCTATTGACCAACTTAAAAATGTATTTACTCTTCAAAACAAATGAATGGATTCCTATTGAGACCCTTGACATTTAAATGCAGCTGACATCCATCGTTTCTTCTGCAAAACTGTTCACAATATTTTTTTTAAAGCTTGAAAAAAAATGAAATGCATCATGATGTTAGTTTATGTTCGCAGTTTCTTTTTTCAAACGGAAAAGCAAATAAATAGCAAACATTTAGTCTCTTTTAACTCACCCTATTGACCAACTTATAAAATTTATTTACTATTTAAAACAAATGAATAGATTCCTATTGAGAATCTTGACATTCAAATTCAACCAACAACTTATTTTTTTTTCTATGAAATTAATTACGGATGTTGTTTTGTTTTGGAAAAAAAAATATTGAAAAAATAAGACAATACATCGGATTGGATTCAGCTGACAGCTTTTTTTTTCTTTTCAGGAGAAAAAGCAAGTATATAGCTATAATTTTAGTCCCCTCTGGAATTATTGGAGACCATATTAAGGGAAAATGAGAGATGAATGGATATTCTATGAAGCTGTAGCACTCAGGTTCCAAGCCTATTTCAGATTCCCCCTCTGAATGTTATACAAGTCAACGAAACCGTGAATCTTGAATGCTGAATCTTAACATGTAAAATGAAATTGTATCCATTTCAGTGAGGCTACATTATTTCTAAGTAGCTAATTTAAATATAATATTAGTTTTTATATAGCCCTCTATGAAATATAGCTAAAAGGGGAATCAAAATGAAAATTCCATCAACTAGGTGAGAATCAAAATCCTGGGAAAAGACCATGAAATGCCTAATGTATCGAAGTAACAGACTCGGACATTCCCTGGTCTAGCAAGGCCAGCTCTGTTGTTACATCTCCGAAAATACCATAAGATATTCTTTCTCGTTGCCGCAAGGGTCAGTGCATTCTTGGTTCGTAGTGTCATCACTTACTTTCTGGTGTGCCAACGTTTTTGGCAATTAAATAATTATTGACCCAACTGCGGTAATATATATGTAGCCAAACATATAGAAGTACGAGTCTCTCTTGTTATGAGAGTATGTCCTTTCTCGTATGTCTCTTTGTTATGTTTATTAACGTTTATACACATTAATTGGATAATAAAATGATTGCCAATTCAACGGAAATAGACATATATTAAATTTAACGGTAATTAGTCGTATTGTCAATTAAATTATTTATAATTCTGATGTGGTAATATAAACGGTATTCAAACCCCAACGTCGGTATCATTACAAGTATGTTATTTTTTTAATGTAAACACATTCACTGACAGAATAATAAATTGATAGGGATATTTGACGAAACATTTTTGTAGGTATTTGACTGCTGATAATAGCCAATTAAATGTACGAGAAAGACTTTTTCATATATCTGTTTTGTGCTTATTTTCTTACGTGTAAGATGTTTCTTTTGATATATTCTTTTGTATTTTTCTAGTAGCAAAAATAAAAACGTAACAAAAATAAATAGTAATAAATTTTCATCCGTTTTCTAAAGCCCCCCCCCCAAAAAAAAATCCTAGATACATTCTTGGTAGGCGCTATACAAAAGTTCTTACTTTTGCAAGTGAGAAAAGGGAGCAACATACATTTTGGAAAAAAAATGACACTTTCGTAAGTATAAGAAACAAAACAAAATGTGGCAGATTCAGCTAATCGGTAGGATGTAGCCAAAGGAATTGGCTACAAACCTTATTTTAAAACCATTTTATTAACTTAATTGTAACTATTTATTCCAATTAGCTAAACCTTAGGTGTAGTCGTAGGGCTGGACGGTTCATGGAACAGAAAGGAATTCTTTATCGAAAATATTACTCCAGTCTAAAGTAGAAAACTATCGAAGTCCTTATATTTATGGCTACTTACCCTTAGCAAACACAGAGGGCAGAACCGCTGCCTTGCGGTGCCCACCATTGCAGCTAGAATCGCATAAGTGTGGACAGAAGTCCCTTGGCATCTGGAGTTTGCCTTGTTAGTAGCCTAACTAAATTTCAAGGCCCTAATGAATAAAACCCAGTTGGTCCTTTATTTTCAAAATTATTGATAATCCATTAAAATTCTTTTAATGGAATTTAGATTTCTTTTAATGGAATTACCCCATTTTTAAAAATGGGGTTTTTAAAGGCCAAATGAAAATATTGACGAAAACACGGAAAAATGGCCTTTAAAAACCCCATTTTTGATCGTTTTCTTTCTTTATGTTATGGCAGGCCAATATGGCCTAAGAAATTATCTTTAAAATTCTTTACTTCTGAAGCTGGGTAAAAGAAGCTATATATGAACAAAAGTATACAGACTATTCTTAGTTGTATAGTTTTAACTTTACACAACAGTTCAAAGAGTATGGATCAAAAATCTCGCAGGTGACAAGAGTGATGTGAAAGCATTCCAAATGCAGATAATTTTATATTATTTAATTACCTGTACTTTAAATATTTTTCAGTATTTAGTGTTAACTATTTTTAAGTATTGAGTATTATACTTGAGTATGTAAGTACTAATTCCTTTAATGCATATACTTCTTACAGTATTTAAAATGCATTATAATATTAATTCCTAGATTATACATATTTAATTACTTTCTTAAATATTCAAACGCGGTGAAATTTTTGAATGAAGAAAGGTACTATGTTTCAGTCATAATTTGGCTTCCCAGTTTCCGAATAATTTTTTGTTCTTAGCAGACATGTTTTTTTTGCTGAAAAAATCACAAATCGCAAAATCTCCAAAGTCCTTCTTTGGGTGTTTTTATTAAGTTATAAGTTCTTGTAGGCTATATATGTCTTTCAAGGTTTTACAAATATTACAATTAAAGTTGGGTAAGATATTATTATTATGTTTCTCTGGATTATATCATAAGCTATTGGTGATGAATTTAAGCTGACATTTAGAAATAAATTAAATAATGTGGAATACGTCAAAATAGAATTGCTACAAGTCAAATCTTTTATTGGTTAGAATTAAGAATGAAACTGAAAATATAGTCCAACAATATAAATGTGGCTTCATGGTGTCTGCTGTAGTATCAAATTGTACCTAGATAAATGAGTTTAGCATTTAATGATCAAAACTCATTCTCAGGAAAGCATAGGTTTATAGCTAAAGTAAAGATTTGGCCAACAGCTTCAGAATAGCAGTTTATTTTTTTGTAGGATAACATTTTCATTAAAGGATAAAAAGCTAAATTCACCATCAATGATTACTCTTTTTTTATTTCAACTTTTCAAACCTATAAATACTACACTTCTCTTTTTTGTAGCTACTGCTTTTGGATCCCGAGCTGCGGTAGCTCACAGTCAAGTCAACCGACGTTTGACTCGAAGTTTGAAGAATCCCGAAGGTGGAAAATTTACTTCTTTGTTAGTAAGGCAATTTCCAGATTGTGTTCGGGAATTTTCAGAGGAACTTACACGGAATTCTTCATAGATACGTTAAGACTCTGCTTGTCAAAAAGTCTAAAATATAAGTGTCATTTCCAGCATCCTTTACCAACTACGGACTGACTCTATTTGGGGATTAAACAAATATAAAATTTCAACTGAAAGTAAGGAGCGACATTAAAACTTAAAAAGAACAGAAAGTACTAAATAATGACGAAGACCACAATACTTTCTTGATGCTTAAGAAAGTATTACTTACATGGAGGGGGTTGCCCCCTTCTCAACGCCTCACTCTTTACACTAATGTTTTTTTTTGGGGGGGGGGGCTTATAAAGAAGTGTCTCATTGTTCTAATTAAACGCCTGTTGTGTTTCAGGAGCTATTCTTAAGGAATTGGGGCGAAATTCAAACTTTAGCGTAAAGAGGGAGGTGTTGAGGAGTGGGCAACCCCCTTCATATACGTAATAATGTTTGTTCATTTTAAGTTTTAATGTTGCTCCTTACTTTCAAAAGCTTGCTTTTTTTATTCAATTTCTGATTGTTTTTTTAAAATAATACAAGGAAATCTGGCCTCACCTCCGCGGAGAAACCCCCTCCCCACGGAAATATCCTCTAGACAATTCAACCCCTGTGAAAATATACCCCGGGCAATTACTCTTAACCACTCCGTGCTTGAAATTGAGACGGAAGAGAGAAAGGAAGACACATAAAAAGAATTTTGCATAAAAATACTGGCAAGTTCCTGCAGTGTATAATTTCCCCTGACAATTTCATTCCTTGGAAACTTCCCTCCCCGTGGAAAAAAAACAGCAGAAAGTTTGCCCTTCTCCCACCCGAAAATGTATGCATGCATCCCAATACCAAATACTATGCGTAAACAGCGGGCAAATTTTATGACTTAAAGATTTTCCCCTGGGACTGTGCGGGGGGGGTAATTTTATACCCAATGACATAGTTATAAACAACAAAGAGAGATAAAACTCTACAAAAAAAAGACAGTGTCATGTCTGGCCAGTTCGGCTTAAGAACTTTCAAATGACATAGTTGTTAGGCCTTTCAACTATAATGAGCAAAATGGTTATCTCGAAATTTACATCGGAAGATTTTGGGAAAATAAAGCACAGGGGAGGGGGCCTAGTTGCCCTCGAATTTTTGGCCGCTTAAGATGGGCACTAGAACTTTTCATTTCTGTTCATGTGAGCCATTTTCCTATATACTAGGGACACTGTATCGATACGACCACCCCTGGGGGACAAAAACAATCAAATAAACACGCATTCGTAATCTATCTTATGACAAAAAACACAAAATTCCACATTTTTGCAGAAAAGAGCTTGAAGCCTATTCAGTACTGTTCTCTGATATACTGAATCTGATGATGTGCTTTTGATGATGATGATTTTATTAATATTACTTGACTTTTAGGAGGGTTTTCCCCTTTTTTGAAAATCAGAAAATTTTCTCAGGCTCTTAACCTTTGATGGGTAAGGCTAAACTTAATGAAATTTATATACTTGAAATCAGCATAAAAAGCCGATTCCTTTGATATGTCTATTGGTATCAAAATCTCAAACAGTTTCAGTTACCACATAGCCGGGTCGCTCCTTACTAGGGTCAGCGTGCCAACCACTCAGCCAGGACGGCATTTATTAATAAAATAAAAGAAATAATCCTTCTGAAACGGACTGATGTTATCATGGCTATGGCTCTAGCAAAAAATCTAAATTTGATTTTTTTTTCTTTCAAAAAAAGTTCTAGATAAATAAATCGCTCTTATTATCATATCGCTTTCCACTCTCATCCTATCTAAATTTGAATTAAACAATTTCCTTCAGACGCAAAAGTAGATTGATAAGTGTTATTAACTAGTCAATTTCAAATATTTGATACAAAAGCAGAACTTATACAAAATGTATATAAATTTATATTATAAAAAAGAAAAAAATGACAAAGTTGCAAATTGTTCAAACGTAATTTGATATTGCTATGTGTATTAACATGTTTTATGCTTGCTTGTTTACGCATTTGTGTTTTAGATTATTCAATTTTACAAAATGATTATTTATGTTTTCTTCCTTTTAAGTAATTCGGCAATTTGAAAAGATTTTGTGAATGGGTTCAAAATTGCATTCAATACTATTGAGTTCAAGCGATCCAAACCACCCCCCCCCCTTTTCTGTTCTTTCTCTTACACTTTTCACATCACTTTGACCGTAAAAGTAGCTATTGCAGCATGGGTGCAAATTTTGTACTTGTGAGGGGCCACAGCAACCTTGAAGTGCTAATTGTAGGGGGCTAAAATCTCACAAAAGAAAGCACTAGGTAGGATGCAACAGCAAATTCATTAATTATTTTTATATTGACACCTAAATATATTCAAATGATAAACTCCTTAAGGCACATACGTATTCCTTTTTATTCGGAGGAGGGGCGGTTGAAATTTCAGACAAACACAAACAGTGGATAAACTGTATAGAAATTATAAGAAATTGTATTAAAATCGCAAAGTAATCCAGACTTCGCAGATTTGGGCCCAAAACATTCTCATGCTTCCACGCTAGATTCTCGTCCCTACTGAAAAATCAAAAATTTCCGCTCATTTTTTGCCCATTCACTAAGCAAATAATGACGAAGACCACACTGCCTTTCTATAATACAAATACAGAAGAGAGAATAGTGAGGAATTTTTCCCAAGACAGTGAACCAACAAAAACTATTTGAATATTTCGGCCCTATATATAAGGGCTGTCTTCAGCAAAGAAAATAATAAACAATAACACACTTACAATAAAAGTTATTGTTTATTATTGTTTAGTTACTGTTTATTATTTTCTTTGCTGAAGACAGCCCTTAGATAAAGGGCCGAAATATTCAAATAGGTTTTGTTGGTTCACTGTCTTGGGAAAAAAGTCCTCATTATTCTCTCTTCTGTATTTGCATTCACTAGGCCTTACTCATAGACAAGATAATGGAATTCTGTAACAATATAAATATTACTAAACATAATTAGCCAAAAATAACATAAAAAATCTTACTCAAAAAAATCTCTGCGACAGAAGAGCTTGCCGTCCCGCGAAAAGCATCGCTCAGCAAGAGAAACACCACAATCAAAGCATCTAACACAATCAGCATGCCAAGTTCTGTCTAATACAGTAAGTAAAAAGCGATCAAGTATATTCCGATCACAACCTGCACAAGTCATGATCATCGTATATTCACACCCAAAAATTTCCCCGTCACAGTGTCGACAAAACAATTTGAGATATCACACTAAACGCTAGATGAGGAACAGTTGGCTGTCGATGGCGCTGCTACGTTAAAGGCGGGGCTTATATTATACTGAGCCACTAGATTTATCCAATACGGTTTCTCATTGGTTGAATTCTGAAGTCGGCGGAGCCAGTAATATGAAATTTCTCAAGAAAAGAGAGTTTGCGAATGGGATAAGTCTTAAGTCTTTACATCTCATCGTATATCATAATTTCTGGAGCGTTTTTTTAAGCCGCGGTAAATGTTGCATATTATTAGGGTATTTTGTATTGGTAATGTATATTGAAGCTTTAGGCTACTGTTTGAACAAATATCTGAGACACATTCTCAAGGCTGAATGTCGAATAAGAGGCCTATCATTGACAAGATTAACTAAAGAAAGGAAGGAGCGGAGGCGAGATGATTATTTACTGTTAATAGAACTGCTAATTTTACAATACTTGGTGTTTGGTTGGGTTTTAAGCATTAGCAGGGTAAAACAAAGATGATCTGTCCCGTATGCAGGGACTTTGGTACCGTGAGCCTAAAAATGTATCAACTTTCGGACCAGGGTATTATTTGAAGAATGTTCTAAAAACTTTGGGACATTCGTAAATGTTTATTTGTTTCATTCTTAAAAGCAAATTGTTTTGGTAGGTATGCTTTTGAAGCAGATGAACTATATTTTTAGTGGGTTATTTTTCTGTTTTTTTTTATGTGTTGTTTTGGGGTTTTATATTGTAGTGTTTCATTGTTTATTTTTATGTTGGTTTCGGTAAACGGTTTCATACTCTATACTCTTTTTCTTTTTTTTTTAGCAGATCCTTGCAAGCTCCACTTTTATTGTGGTATTATATAAAATTAATTATTTTCAATAAAATTTTTCTACTACTAATACTACTTCACTTTACCTTACCCCTTCCAATCCATGCATAAATGTACATATACTGTAATTACATTTCTTAACAGCACTACCCCTTTTCATCTCCACTTGAAAAATTCTCCCCCTTGTAAAATTCTAGAGTTTGTCATTCGATATTATATATATATATATATATATTATTGCTTATAATTTATTTACAGTAGTTGTCCCAATTTTTTAGGACTTCCTTTGGTCTTAACAGCTACCTATAATTTGACTACTTTTTTGTTATTGAGCTTGCGTTAAACCGTGAAATGGCGACTCCTCTCTCCCGGAACATTCCGTGCCTATACAATAGTATAGGCTATAGTAGTATAGGTAATAGTACAGGTTATATGTTATATGAGGCTATATGTTATTATATGAGGCTATGTTTTGTTATATGACGCTATATGTTGTTAAATGATGCTATATGTTGTTATATGAGGCTAAATGTTGTTATTCTTAGTTAAATGTTGTTTCTCAGTGACACAACTAAGGATAGCCTATCTCCCTATATTCGACCAATTTTAGAGTATGCATGTCCCGCGTGGGGCCTACAAGTCAATAACACTATTTACCTATGTGACCAGCTTGAGTCACTACAAAAAAAGCAGTCAAAGTAATATTGTGCGATGCTTTTACTGAACATAAGTTAACATTATCCACTTTACAAATTCCCTCTCTTCAAGAGCGTCGTCTCAGTTTGATCCTTGAATTTGGCCAATATCTTCTCAGAAGTGATAAACACAGATCGATACTACCACCAGTTTTACTGAAACATCGAAGTACTAGGTCGAAGAACATTAACAGATTACCAGCACCTCCTTCACGTACAAATCGTTTTTCCAACTCATTCATCCCTTTCTTTGTATCAAAGTATAACAATTGTTGATTTTATCCTATTTGTCTTCTGATTTTTTTGTCGTTTGATTTAATCTTTTTTTTTTTTTTGTAAGCACAAGCGCCATTTAGTTTTATGACTACGAGAGATTGTGCAAATAAAACCGATTCTACCAATTCTACTATATGCTATTATACGACGCTATATATTGTTATATGAGGCTATATGTTGGCAAATAGCGGAACGACGATATCAACGTTCATAAAATAATAATCCAAGGCCCCCTTTGCTCCTCCGCTCATATATATGAAAATCCTCAGTCAAACAGTTCGTGGTAACGAACTGCAGTAAGGAGCGACCCGGCTCAATGGTAACCAAAACTCTAAAAAATGGAATTTTTATACCAATAGCCACATCAAAAGAATCGCATGTTAATGCGGATTTTAAATATATAAGTTTAGTCAATTTTCATCAAGTTTAGTCTTACCCATCGAAAGTTACGAGCCTGAGAAAATTTGCCTTATTTTAGAAAATAGGGGGAAACACCCCCTAAAAGTCATAGAATCTTACCGAAAACCACACCATCAGATTCAGCGTATCAGAGAACCCTACTTGGAAGTTTCAAGCTGTTATCTACAAAAATGTGAAATTTTGTATTTTTTGCCAGAAGGCAGATCACGAATGCGTGTTTATTTGTTTGTTTTTTTTTTTTTTTCCTCAGGGGTGATCGTATCGACGCTCTTGTCCTAGACTGTTGCAAGAGGGCTCATTCTAACGGAAATGAAAAGTTCTAGTGCCCTTTTCAAGTGACCAAAAAAATTGGAGGGCACCTAGGCTCCTCCCACGCTAATTATTTTTCCAAAGTCAACGGATAAAAATTCTGAGATAGCCATTTTATTCAGCGTAGTCGAAAAACCTTATAACTATGTCTTTGGGGAAGACTTACTCCCCCACAGTCCCCGTGGGAGGGGCTACAAGTCACAAACTTTGACTAGTGCTTACATATAGTAATGGTTATTGGGAAGTGGACAGACGTTTTCAGGGGGATTTATCGGTTGGGGGAGGGGTTGAGAAGAGGGGGACATGCTGGGGGAACTTTCCATCGAGGAGTTTGTCATGGAGGAAGAAAATTTCCATGAAGGGAGCGCAGGATTTTCTAGCATTATTTAAAAAAAAAAACAATGAACAAATAAATATGAAAAAGTTTTTTCAACTGGAAGTAAGGAGCAGCATTAAAACTTAAAATGAACAGAAATCATTACGCATATGAGGGGCTCACCTCCTCCTAATACCTCGCTCTTTACGCTAAAGTATTTTTAGTAATTTCAACTATTTATTCTACGGCTTTTGTGATTCAGAGGTAGTGACGTGGGGTGAACCACTCAAATATGTAATAAAAACATGAGAACACAAAAGTTCGTTACGTAAGCTAATTTATAAGTTACGTATATCTTTTGCTAATAGAAACAGTCGTAAAAAATTAGTTCTAAGTTGCCTTTTTAAGTAACCAAAAAATCGGAGGGTAACTAGGCTTCCTCCCCCGCTCCTTTTTTCCTCAAAGTCATTCGATCAAAACTATGAAAAAACCATTTAGCAAAAAAAAAAAAAATATACAAATTTCGTTTTAATTATTCCTCTGCGGAGAGCAAAACATGCATTGATTCAAAAAAGTTCAAAAATTAAATAAAAAAACAAGTTTTTTTTAACTGAAAGTAAGGAGCGACATTAAAACTTAAAACGAACAGAAATTACTTCGTAGGCTGCTTCCTCATCAACGCCCCGCTCTTTACGCTAAAGTTTTTTACTGTTTTAAAAAGCAGATTTGAGAGAAAGAGTCAAACTTTAGTGTAAAGAGTGGGGCGTTGATGAGGAAGCAGCTCCTTTCATATACGAAGTAATTTCTGTTTGTTTTAAGTTTTAATGTCGCTCCTTACTTTCAGTAAAAAACTTGTTTTTTTTTATTTCATTCAAACAAAGAACAAGTTGCTATCTTTGCGCCTAAAAGTACGTAACTCCAATGTGAGTAGACCACCAAGGAAAGACCATTGGGTAATACCCCGGTCCCCATCTATATCTATTTCTATTAAGAAAATGACTAAGATAACATTTTTGGCAATTTTTATTTGAAGCTTTTTAATAAGATGACGATACGCTCTTGACGATTTAGTATATGCTTACGATTTTTATTTAAAACGACTAACATCTATGTCGGTAGATAGTCCAAATGCTGAATGATAATTTTGCTGTGAACGAAAAACAGAAGAAAAATTGAAAACATGATCACAAAAGAAATAAAAGAGGATAATTTTCACATCAGTGAATTTTCAACATGAGTGAGAAAAGCAAAGCAAAGCAGCTAGGACCAGTGCCAGATAGTCTCCAACGCTAAAAAAAAAGAAATATAACCTTTTGAAGTACTCAGTAAAAAAGAAACAGAAAAAAGAGTCGCCTTATTACACGAAGCTGTATTATAAACAACCAAATATTTTTTTTATTTTTATTTGAAATACCATTGAAAAATCAATAAAAAGGACAAAATTACCTCCACCACCCCCCCCTCCAAGATTTTGGAAAACAGATTTGACTTTTTTTTTAAATATTGTTTTTTATATGGTATTCAGACATTGTGATCCGGGAGGCAAACACAAAAGCTCAAGTGTGTACAAAGCGTATGGGAAACGTAAAAAAAAAATAAAGAGAACTCTAATATTCATTTGATTGCGGAAGGGTAAATAAAAAAAGCCCCCCCCCCCCAGTGTATTTTCCAAATGGTGGTGCAAAAGTGCAAAATCTAGGGAACATTTTTATATTTATATGCTTTTTCTATTTTTATTGGAAAATACCGTTGAAAAATCAATACAAAAAACAAAATTACCCCCTCCGCCAACTAGATTTTGGAAAACAGATTTTTTTTTAAATATTGATTTGTATATGCATATACGTTTATTCCTCAGAATTCTTCCTTTCTATTAGCATCTTTGGGTCAGAGCCTTTAAGGGAATTAAATAAAAAAAAAAGTTTTTTTAACTAAAAGTAAGGAGCGACATTAAAACTTAAAACGACCATAAATTACTTCGTATATGAAAGGGGCTGCTTCCTTATCAGTGCCCCGCTCTTTACGCTAAAGTTTGACTCTTTCTCTCAATTCTTCTTTTTAAAACAGTAAAAGACTTTAGCGTAAAGAGCGGGGCGTTGATGAGGAAGCAGCCTCTTTCATATACGAAGTAATTTCTGGTCGTTTCAAGTTTTAATGTCGCTCCTTACTTTTAGTTAAAAAAAACTTTTTTTTTATTTAATTTCTGGGCGTTTTTGAATCAATGCATGTTTTGATTTTGGCTCTCCGCAGAGAATAATTAAAACAAAATTTGCATTTTTTTTTTTTTGGCTAAATGGCTTTCTCATAATTTTGATCGAATGATTTTGAGAAAAAAAGAGCGGGGGAGGAAGCCTAGTTGCCCTCCAATTTTTTGGTTAATTAAAAAGGCAACTAGAATTTTTTATTTTTTACGAATATTTTTATTAGTAAAAGATCTACGTAACTTATAAATTAGCTTACGTAAAGAACTTTTGTATTCTCATATTTTTATTACATATATGAGGGGGTTCGCCCCCTTGTCAGATCCTCGCTCTTTACACTAAAGCTTAAATTTTGTCCCAATTCATTAAGAATGACCCCAGAATCACAAAAGCCGTAGAATAAATAGTTGAAATTACTAAAAATACTTTAGCGTAAAGAGTGAGGTATTAGGAGGAGGTGAGCCCCTCAAATGGGTAATAATTTCTGTTTGTTTTAAGTTTTAATGCTGCTCCTTACTTCCAGCTGAAAGAACTTTTTCATATTTATTTTTTCATTGTTTTTTTTTTTAAATGATGCTAGTAAATCCTGCGCTCCCTTCATGGAGATTTTCTTCCCCCATGACAAACTATCGATGGAAAGTTCCCCCAGAATATACCCCTCTTCTCAACCCCTCCCCCAACCAAAAAAATCCTCCTGAAAACGCCTCTACACTTCCCAATAACCATTACTATATGTAAGCACTGGTCAAAGTTTGTAACTTGTTGCCCCTCCCACGGGGACTGTGGAGGAGTAAGTCGTCCCCAAAGACATAGTTATAAGGTTTTTCGACTACGCTGAATAAAATGGCTATCTCAGAATTTTGATCCGTTGACTTTGGTAAAATAATTAGCGTGGGAGGGGGCCTAGGTGCCCTCCAATTTTTTTGGTCACTTAAAAAGGGCACTAGAACTTTCCATTTCCGTTAGAATGAGCCCTCTTGCAACATTCTAGGACAACTGGTTCGATACGATCACCCCTGGAAAAAAAAAACAAAAAAAAAAAACAAATAAACACGCATCCGTGATCTGCCTTCTGGCAAAAAATACAAAATTCCACATTTTTGTAGATAGGGGCTTGAAACTTCTTCAGTAGGGTTCTCTGATACGCTGAATCTGATGGTGTTTTTTTCGTCAAGATTCTATGACTTCTAGGGGGCGTTTCCCCCTATTTTCTAAAATAACGCAAATTTTCTCAGGCTCGTAACTTTTGATGGGTAAGACTAAACTTGATGAAACTTATATATTTAAAATCATCATTAAAATGCAATTCTTTTGATGTAGGTATTGGTATCAAAATTCCATTTTTTAGAGTTTTGGTTACTATTGAGCCGGGTCGCTCCTTACTACAGTTCGTTACCACGAACTGTTTGATAGTTTTAAAAAAATACAGCTTTTTTTTAGTTTTAAAAAAATTCAGTTTTAACCAGATTTTCAATCTGGTTAAAACTGGTCTACAGAGCAAATAAAATTTACACAAAATTGTTGGCAAATTGTCAGTAGAATTATCCCTTTCGTATCATCCTTCCTCGCCCTGCTTAAATTAATACTTTTCTTCTTTAAGGGACTGCGTAGGCGCTTATGTTTCTGTCAAACTTAAGGTAGTCCATTCATTATGCCCCATCCATAGTCCCAAGATATTTTCCCATGCATTAAGACAGTGATTTTACCCAGGAAAAAAAACAAAAAAATTTTGAGTCACAGCATTCGTGTCCCATTGCTGTCCCATACGCTTTTTGAATAAAAAGTGCTTTCATTCTATTGTTGCTGTTTTTTAACATTAATCTTTATTTTTTTACCCTTTTCGATTTTTCCTTAGGTGCTCTCTAAAGAGTAGCCAAATAACCCCTCCCCCTGCCATTTTTTACCCTTTGCAGTATATACCTGTGGTTGCTATGGTTCAGCCATTAAAAAAATAAATAAGAATAATAATAATGAAAATAAAAGCCAAATGGTTCTTTTGCTAGGAATTTTTGGCAAATTCTGATCGATTAAAACAAATTAGCTCTTTTCTAAGTTTTTTTAATTATTCAAAAAATTAAAAGCTTTTCAATTGCACCAATTTTAAGAAACAAATTTTCCTTTGTTTACGTGAAAACGACGATAAAGTTGCAAGATAAAATTATAGACGGTAAAGTTAACAGAAGTGTGCAAGAATATTGGTAAGACCCTGGATAAGCTGAACCAATTGCCTGTACTTGGTGTTCACGAGGGGGCTAACAAAGAGTCTGGAGGTAAGTCTTCTCTTCTTTACACAGTAGTGGTAAAAAATCCGACGAAGTCATTATCAACAGCAAAAGTAAGAAAAAAAACATAGTTGACTCAGTATGTGGGGCAACTCAAGATGAGAATACGATCGAAGTCAGATGAAATAGATGAAAACAGATTTTAAGGTACTTGTAAACAACAAGCCCTTAGCTGAGAAGATAGCGAGATTATTCAAGGCAACCGATGAAGAAGCAGCTGTGGATATTAAGCCAAAATAATGTTTTGGAATCATCAAGCCCAACCCACTTGAATTTCAGAATTGTCTATGCTCTTTCATTCATAAGTTTAGCAAGGCAGAAAAATTTAGCAACTAACGGACTTCAAGGTATTTTTTCGTGATCAAGCGGACTTGGATTATGCAATCACAAACTCACCAAAAATAGGATACAAAGTGCACAAAGTTGAGCCTTTTCTGTTCCTACCCAGGAGATGTTACAGGTGTCATAAGTCTGAAGGCCACCTGGCCAAACACTCTAAGAACAGAATGATTTGTTCTCATTATGCTCAGCTGGGGCATATGAGCTCACGCGATTCTCCGTGCAAAACCGACGTTACCGTACCGATTAGGTACCGTATGCCTTCAAGAACACTTTTTTTCCTGTGATCGGTTTCCCCTTATAGACCTACCTAACGTTCGTTTCACATTGTCTTCAGCAGCATTTTGTCGGCAGAACCGAGGTCGCTCCAGCGGAGGCCTCACAGCGTTAAGCAAGTATCAACTCCAAACCCTTGAAATTAGAGAACTCTTTGTCGCCGTAGCTTTTAATGATCTTGCTGTCAAAATGTGTATTTACCTACTACGGTGACCAAACCTCCGAGGCCCGTTTTGCCTCCACTTGTCAGAGGATAACGGAGTTTGCTAAGAAATCCCTTCGTTCTTTTCATAGATGTGTTATCACAGTGGGTTTTTATTATGACTAACCCATTCTGGATGCCCGGGTTCTGAAAGTCTTATAAGTATGCTTCCTACCTGATCTTCATTACTTAGAAAGAACAAGAACTTTACGTACATATTAGAGGCAAGTACTACGTTAAATCTGGACAATGTATTGTAATCAGGCAGCCCAGTCCAATGTGTGACAGTAATGGACGATCAGGCCACTAGCGACCATCTCCCTATATGTGTCTTGATACCCGTCGTGGGGACCCTAGCTGATGAATTTCAACCCAAGTAATTCTTGAAGAAGATGTGGAGTAACCTTTGCGTACCGGAATTTCGTGAGTCTAGCGAACGTATCCTAGTGAAACTGAAGGTTCAATGTCATCTCTTACAGCCAAGCATCAACCTAAGTGAAAATGAGTTGAGGTTACTAAACATGTACAATGAGCAAATAATGTATGCACTGAAATGTGCTGATAAGGCTGCGATTCTAGTGAGGTGGATACATTGCAAGAGTAAGAAATATGAGTGGTCAAACAGCAGTATATAAATTTCTTTCGATAGTGAGATGGCTTCGTTGCTTGATTCTATTCAAAACCAAATTCTATTGTAATAACACTGTCTGCTATTAAGAAAGCTGCGTTGAAACATTAGAAATGAAGAAATTCTCAGCTGGGGCCGACAATATCTGTGCTGAGCATTTTATCGCCACAAGTGACCTCTATAACCACCTTGCATCACTTTTTCAAATTGATTTTAACGTTGGCGTCGTTCCGGGCAGCTTATGCATTGGAGTGATTAGCCCAATTCTGAAAAAGAATAAACCAAAATAATTATGTTCATCATATAGGCCAGTGACTGTGTCAAGCATTTTCGCAAAGATATTTGAGCTTCTCACTGTTGAACACCTGAAAGAAGATTGTATTATGTATCCTTGTTAGTTCGGGTTCCAGTCGGGTTTAGCTTGCTTCCATACCCTTAGAAGTCTCTGTAATATACTCAGAGATATAGAAGCACCTGGGAGCACTCTGGTTCTCGGAGCATACGATGTTATGAACGCTTTTGGTTCCCTAATTCACTCCCAGGCCATATTGGAGTCGCATAGCCGTGGTGTTAGTCTTGCTGTAATTTTCCCACTGTATTATAGGTATCTAAAAGTTAATTTTAAGTTGGGAAATGTACTTTCGGATAATGACCTCCCTGTATTCGTCTGAATAAAGCAAGAAGCCATCACCAAGTAACTACAACAATGCACCTCTTCCTGCGTAGATTGGCCTACCTATTAGTTGCATTTCAAAAGGGATGGATACAACAGTGCTTTGTTGTGCGGACGATCCAATCCGTGCGGATCAATCCGTGCCAGTCAATAGCTAGAATTTAACGGAGTTTTGATAACCTATCTGAAAGATATCTACAAATAGGACTAAGTAGGAATGCTGCGAAGTCTCAAGTTCTCTTCATTAATTTATACGGTAGTTATGTGCCCGATACTCTCCGTCTAGGTGATAGTGAGGTGGCACCCATCACTGTACTAACAACTTTAGGTCTCCCGATTAAGTCTTCGATTAAGAATACACAAAAGCTTTTGCTTCGGAGTACTTAACGCAAACTTAGAGTTACTTATGGTAGCATGGTTACATTGCAACTTAACCTGGATCGGGAAGCTCTTTCTCGAATATATAATAGTATGGCTTTCCTGCATATTCTATATTTGACCCCATTTTGGGAAATTTTTACTGAATTTGATAGGCGAGTGATGCGAGAGTACTATTTTAAGCACATGAAGTTTTTCCTTCAGGCCTTCGGTGGTTCGGTACATCGTTAACCGTTTTGGTGTGGTGGAACCGGTTGAGGTCGGGGATGAACAGTTCCTGAAACTGAGAAACCAGTCCTATTCTCACCCGTGTAGAGCGTACTATTTTAGATTTGATATTATTAGTAATTTGTGTATATCCTTATGACATGTTTTTTCATTTCTTTTATTGTACTCCATTGTTTTCTTTTTTTTATTTATGGATGGGTAATAAAGAATATTCGTTCATTCATTCAATTTTACAGTGAGCAAGTTCGTTATTTTGAAAGAGATTATCGGCCAATAATTACAGGCAGATAATTCAGCACTTATTTTTCGATAATTCATTTATGGTCGCTATAGTTTGTACTTTACCATTAGTTTTTGTAGGAAGTATAGAGTCCCCAACAGGTCTTCTCTTATTGATCAAATATTAACCATAAAATGAAAAGAACTCCACTCCTTAATTAATTTCCCAATAGTAAGATTTGCTTGAAGATAATTCCCTCTTGTTTTAAAAAGTTCAAAGATGGACTATCTTAAAAATTATTCTTGACATTCCAAATCCATCCCGTCCATATAAATAATTTTTAATGGGTTATTGTCATTTTCTATAGTTATTCAAAATTTGTTGAACCTCTTTGAATTTATTTAAAGAAAACGAACAGAAATTAAACGGAATAAAATTGATTAATCAAATTTAAAGATGAAGTCACTCTAAACAACTGAAAATAAGCTACTTTTCGCAAGACTGTCACAACTGCGCTGTCCAAACTGTAATCATAACCATAGAAAAGCTGCACATTGGAACATTCCATCATGCATATAACCCTGCCCGTTCAGCTGCGATAAGTTAAAAAGTGCCACTTGGACTGAATAAGGAATTTTTAGCTTAACTAATTAAAGAAAATACTTAAGAGAAAAGATTAATTTTAGGGTTACTGTATTTTATTTGTTTCTCAATAAGCCTACAGGGTAGGTTTCATTCAAATATGTGTTATATCCGTATTTATTATGTGTAATATGAACGTATCCACTTTTTTTTGTTCAGAGGGGGTGGGTTAAAATACTTTTAAAAACGGATCAAAAATGTGTTTATATTTATTTTTATTACTTTTTTACGAGTCGGACAAAGTTTTTTTGGGGGGTTAGGGGGCTCAAACCTCCTAACCCTTTATCATACGGCATTGGCTGTATCACTTAGTAAATTTCCTTAGTAAAATTTCATATTATGAAGATCAGATAAAAATCTTGCTTGTGCAAACAGTTCGTCAACAATTATTTAAAAATTAAAAACCTATTTTGAGTTTTTTTTCACTCCTAAAAAATGTTTGATGTGTAATAATAGGCCTTCTGAACGACGGCAGCTACGTTTATCTTAGCATTTTATATTTTTGTGATCCATATAAATTTTACTACCCCGAGCTTTCTAACTTGGAATTTTTCTTTCTTTAATTAAAAACATCTTGAATTTGCTTTTTCTTATTGGTATTATTCTCTTTCTTTCTACCTTATAATTTTTCTTATTAATCCTGTACTCTCATTGAGGTTGGGATAGTATAGTTTCACGATCAAGAGGGGAAACTTCACTCAATCAAAGAAAGGTTACAGTCATGACGAAGATAATGTATATTACAATGGGTCACTCATGTTCACGATGGCTCCCTAGACTGCCATTAGTAGGTCTATGCAATCAATTCCAAACCAAATCATGGGCCTGGTACAGGAAAAAATTAGTTCTTTTATTGTCGCGCAGCTGGATTATTTATTCTAGTAGACTATACAGTGTTGCCAGAAAGGGTATATTTGTATTTTTGGGCGGTTTTTGGGGGAGAGTTGTGCATTATGTTCTTCAAATCGGTGCATAGCAACTATCTAAAATCGTCTGTAGGCATCATATACGGGATTTGGCCTAATTCTACTCCAGCCTCATTTACCACTATACCGTTTATGCTTTTTTTTTAAACTCTTAAGATAGGAGATTTGAATAGAATCAGATAAAGAAAAATTAAAATTTATAAATATGTTCTCTTTCTCTCACCATGGAAAAAAACCGGTTTTAATTAATTATTTTTAATGTTTCAGACGGTGTTCCGAAGTTGGGTATAGGCTATGGTAGGCTATAAGAAACTCTTGAGTACAGCGAGTAGTTATGTACCTTGACCATTGTCTTATCCTTTTTTCTTCAGGGATTTCGTCGATTGAATACTTTCCTCTTGTGTTTTTTGTTATTGCTCTACCTTTAAAATTTTTGCACTGAGTTATATATTAATAACAAAAATCTGGAGTTGGAGTGAGAGCACCAAAAATGATGCTTCAAGTGTGATGTTACTTTTAAGATAAAATTAAATGAAAAAACAAGTATTTTCGACTGAAAGTAAGGACCAACATTAAAAATCAAAACGAACAAAAATTATTCCGTATATAAACGAGTGGCCCCCATCTTACAGCACTGACAGTGCAGTAAGTGCAATAGGAAACTACTTGTGCCACTGACAGTGCAGTGCAATTAAAGACTACTAGTGCCATTGACCAGGCAGTAAGTTCAATAGAAAACTACTAGTGCCACTGTCAGTGCCGTGTAAGTGCGATTGAAAACTATTAGTGCCACTGACAGTGCTGTAAGTACAATTAAAAACTACTAGTGCCACTGACAGTGTAGCATAAGTGCAATCTAAAACTACTAGTGCCACTGTGTTTAACTAAAAACAGTTTACAGGAGATGAATACAGGGGAAAAAGCAGCTACAGGAGATTTAAATATTAACTACAAATATTTTCCCGTAAATGCTTCCAGATCACAATGCTCCCAAAAGTGTATAAATATCTAAATGCTTCTGGTCAGGGACGTATTGGGTCTAAGATTTTATGGTCTAGGTTTTTTTTTAAGTGGGGGTGATTATTTACAAAAGCATTTTTTTCCGGGGGAGGGGGTAAAAAAATTTAAAAAGGCATACAATTTTTTTACATTAATTTTTGTTACATTTTTATCAGTCGGACAAACACTTCGGGGGTGGGAGGAGGTTCAAACTTTTTAACCCCCCTCTCTCCTGGACATGGTCTTTCTTTTGGTAGAAAACATCTGTTCTACTTTAACGTATGCAAAATGTCGTTTTTATATAAGATAAATAGAGGTAATGTCAAAAACCTTAGCTCACTTAAGTTTAGATATTAAGTTTGGCATTTGTCAGTAAAATTCAAAAAGGGGTATGCCACACAACATGAATCTACTGCAGAGTGAGAAGTTAAAAAATGCTTCTTTAGGTTCTATTAACAGAGATGTTGTAGGTGTTATTTTCCAAGAGGTATTATTTGCTGGTAGTTTTAAAAACGTATTTGGTACAAACTGTCTTATAAAAAATCACATCAATAGGTTCATCTATTTAAGCTTCTTTTTACGATTCTATCCCCTCCCATTTCCTTTTAAAGTAAGATTTTGAGTATGTGTCAGCCTACAAATGATAAACCAGTGTTGATAAAAAAAAATATTTAACTAGAAATAGTTTATGGGAGATGTATTTAAATATTAACAAGGAATATTTTTGCATATAATGTTGAGCATTAAAATACTCTCAGAAATATTTAAATATCTATTTTGTTGTTCTACTTTTTCACGTTCAAAACTTCGTTTTTATATAATGTAAATTACAGGTAATGTCAAAAACCCCAATTTGCTTCAGTTTTCAAATTTGGCATTTTAGTTTGGGGTAGGGGCGTCATTTGGGATGGGGTTACCCTCCCCCCAATAGCGTGGAGAAAAAAATTATTATATATCCCATGCCCCCTGACTAACCAGACACGGACCCCTCTCACCCCGCCTCCTTAATAAAAATGCTGGTTCGCTCCTGGTTTGGGATATTTTGTTGGTAATTTGGCTTGGCATTTTGTCTGTAACAATTCAAAAAGGGTTATGTCACACAATACGAATTTCCAGCAGAGTGAAAACTTAAAAAAAAGTACTATATTTAATTAATTGCTATTTACTTGTTATTAACGCTCAGTTACTTTGAAGAAGACATTTGTTTCGTCTTAAATATCAGCAAAAAAATAGTTCCAGAACCTTCTAATTTAACTATATCTGTCTTTGGAAGAAGGATATACAACATTTTTTTTTTGACAATTTATGAAATCATCTCATAAGAAAATCATGTTATACATATTTACAAAATTATTTCTTAAGTGTATATTTTGAAGAGGTACAAACCCTGTAAGCTAAAGATGGAAGCTTTAAAATGACTATAAAGTTACAGCAAAAGGTTCTGATTGACAGAAAGCTTAAATTTACAGTAGCCTGCTACCCTAGAAATCTGTCTTTCAAATCCTGAATTTTTTTTTAGAGAGGGTTCCTTATCCACCCTAAAAAAAGCTGAAAGTGGAAAGAAATTAAACAACTGTTATTTTGTAGCGACCCTGATTAACTTTCTGAGATATTGAAAGCCCTCGACTTTGACTTCCTCTATCTTCATAAACTCAATTATCCAGCGATTAAGGGGGATATAAAGCAACTTTCAAGTGTGCCAGGTAGGGGGCCATTTCACGAAGGTAACTCGAAAGGGTAAATCATTTGGGGGGCTGACAACAATGTGTAACAGATGGTTAACTCGCTATTAAGGGGAAAGATAAACAGTAATCTGTCACCAGTACTAATGCAAGAATATTGATGGGGAAAATGGATTTTTGTGAGATTTAATAGGACTTATAAAATTAATTAATATTTGAAAGTAAATAAGATCTTTTGATACTGGATGAACTTCAGGCTTATGTTCTCTTGGCACTTTTTTTTTCGTTTTTTTTTTTACAGTTCAACAGCATTCAACGTGAGACAACAACTTTTAGAGGATTCGATTGTTGAGATTCAGCTTCACCCACCTCAAAACCTACGCTTATGAACTATTTATAAGAAGTCCCTAGTGGTCTTATTCACACAAAACAAAAAATCAAAAGGAAAAAAAAAATCAAATAGCTTACATGTAAAAAAAAACTCTAGCATGTGAAATAAAAAGTCAAATATTTAGATAATATTGTCTTTCAAGACTGAAAGGCAACGGGGCACTACACATATTTTACTCATTTCTTCAAAAAGCGATTATCAGTGATATGAGAAAAGAAGTTAGGACAACACAGACTTGAAAATAAGTAAAAAAAATGGCAAGCAAAGAACTAAAAGAAAAAACAGCGAAATTCCAAGCTGATAAGATTGGTATGAAAAAAAGCGTGGTTATATGTCATTATCTCTACCTGACTGTTGAAAAAAAAATAATAATATGACTATAATAATTTAGGTATTAGTGTTAATAGAATTTGATTTTTATTGTTGGATTTTTAGATTTGATCCACGTTTAATTATATTCCATTTTCTCCCCCCAATGCTTTGACATAGCTCTAGAATCAAAATATGACTTACTTGTTCTTCTTTTGTGCCTAGTTCTCATCAACAGTTGGTTCATTATGCCGTTTGAAAAAAAAAACTTTTTTTTTTACCAAACTGTTGGGCAAACCCGAGGGGCTACATCCAAACATCAGAAAGGGAGGTAAATCTGAATCAGAAGCAACTCTGAGCTAAAAAAATCCGAATTTTTAAACGTTATAAAATGAGATTTTTTTTGCTATTGAATGACCGAGTGAACTTTTACAACCGATCATAAATGGTGTAAAAAAATAAAAAATAAATAAACTACAAACACTGGTTAACACATACACATTTGATACATACGACACGGTAATCTTAAAATAAAACTCTCGCACGGATATGCAAACGGCTGGTTTATTAAATTGCATGGTTCTGCAACAGAACCACCGTGTGACTGAACCCCAGGCAACTGAACCACTGTAACTGAACCACTGTGCAACTGAACCACCCGGAAACTAAACCACCGTGCGCCTGAGCCGCTGTGCAACTGAGCCTCCGTGCAACTGAACCCTCGTTTAACTGAACCCCATCTAACTGACCCCTCGTGAAACTCAACCCCTTTGCAACTCAACCCCATTTAAAAAAAACGTGTAACTGAACCCCTGTGTAACTGAGTCCCATCTAACTGAGCCCTCGTACAACTCAACTCGATTTAACTAAACCCCCGTGTAGCTGAACCCCCGTGCAACTGGGCCACCATGCCGCGTAACGATCAAGCAATTGAACCACCGCTCAACTGAACCAACGTGCATTTGAACCCTCGTATAACTGAACTCTCTTGCAACTCAACCGCCATACTTACATGGGTAAAACACAAGTTAGAATCTTTACATGTTCTACCTTGTTGGAATTGTTTGCTTTTTAAAGTCATGATATAAATGACAGTCAAGATGATTAATAAAAAACTATGTTTTATTGTCACAAAAACAAAGTAAATCGGATGTCACAAACTCCTAAAGCCATTTTTATTTCTCCTTTTTTCGCCCTTATTTTGCCTTATTTCGCCTCGTTACCGTCTAAGGGTCCAGGCGTTCGCCCCCTCTCTCCCATGGAAAAATCTTCCCTTGGGAAATATCCCCCTCGCTAAAAATGTGGTTTTACAAATTTCAACATTTTATTTGAGTTCAGTTATTTTTTTTTTAGGTTAGCTGAAAAAAAAGAATTTTTGTACAAGTCTGCTTCCCCTCCGTGTAAAAAAAGTTCTTCTCATGGAAAATCCTCCCCCCCCCCCTCGGCAAATTCTCACGTGAAAAATGTCTTATGTTTCCCAATAACAAACACTATCTTTAAGCAATGTACAAATTACAAAACTTAAATGGTACTCTAAACTTATGCAATTGGGTTATCTGATTGTTTTTTAGCTAGTGAGAGAGGGAGATACCTCGAAGGGTGCATTTTAATGGTACAACGTCTTAGCTCTCATTGAGCCTTCGGATAAATGCAGAATTTGCTCTAAGGGAGAGACGAGAGGACGATGGAGGTAGAAATTGTTTTATAATCCCCAAGCAGTTCTATTTTTTTTATAAGTTAAAAGTGATCCAATACCAACCAACCGCAAGGGACATTTTTCGGGGAGAGATTTTCCACGGGGAGGTATTTTCCAGGGGGGGGGGCATTTTCCGTGAGGTGGTATTTCACAGAGGTATTTTTCACAAGATGTGTTTTTCCCAGTAATGGAACTGATTGACCTCCAATCACTTTCGACTTTTAAACAGGCCATTAAAACTTTCAATTTCTAATCGAATACGTGGGAGGATCTTTCCATGCAGGAATTTATCCTGAGGAAAGAGAATTTCCATGAAGGGGGCACAATATTTTCTAGCGTTATTTAAAAAAACAGTAAGAAATAAATTTAAAAAAAAGCTTTTTCAGCTGGAAGTAAGGATCAGCATTAAAACATAAAAAGAACAGAAATTATTACTTACATAAGGGGGTCCATCTCCTACACAACACCTCGCTCTTTACGCTGACGTATTTTTATTAATTTCAACTATTTAGTGGTCGGCCTTTGTGATTCAGGGGCCATTCTTAAAGAATTGGAATAAAATTCAAGTTTTAATGTAAAGAGCGAGGTATTGACGAGGGAGGACCCCCTCATGTACGTAATAAAAATATACAAACATAGAAGTTCGTTACGTAAGTTTTATCGTAAGTTACATGTATTTATTACTAATAAAAACGTTCGTAAAAAAAAAGCTTTAGTTGTTTTTTTAAGTAACCAAAAATTGGAGGGCAACCAGGCCTCCTTCCCCATCTCTTTTGTCATCAAAATTGTCCGATAAAAACTGTGAGAAAGCCATTTAGACCAAGAACCAATTAATATTCAAATTTTGTTTTAATTATTTATGTGCGGTGAGCCCAAAATCAAAACATGCAGCAATTCAAAAACGTTCAGAAATTAAATTAAAAAAACAAAAAAAAACAAGCTTTTTCAACTGCAAGTAAGGAGCGACATTAAAACTTTTTAGCGACATCGAACAGAAATTATTCCTTATACGAAAGGGGTTGTCCCCTCCTCAGCACCTCGCTCTTTACGCTAATGTTTTTTTTATACTTTATTAAAAAGTAGAGTTGTGAGAAAGAGATAAACTGTAACGTAAAGATCGAGGCCTTAAGGAGGGGACAACCCCTTTCATATTAACGGAATAATTTCTGTTCGTTTTAAGCTTTAATGTCGCTGCTTACTTGCAGTCAAAAAACTTGTTCTTTTCATTTAATAACCATAAGAAACAAACGATTCCAACAAGGTTGAACATGTAAAAATACTAGCTTGTGATTTACCCAGTGATATATCTGTGCATTACTCATGTTTTTAGAATGCTGAAAAACTGAGTCCGGTGGTTCAGTTGCAAAAGGGTTCAGTTACATGGTGGTTCATTTAAACGTTGATTTAGTTACATGGTGGTTCAGTTGCACAGGGGTTCAGTTGTACGGTGGTTCAGTTGTGTGGTTGTTCATTTGCAAGGGGTTCAGTTACACGGGGGTTGAGTTACACAGGGGTTTAGTTGCACGAGAGTTTAGTTAAATGGAATTCAGTTACCAGGCGGTGCAGTTAAACGAGGATTCAGTGGCACAGGGATTCAGTTATGCAGAGGTTCAGTTACATGGTAGTTCAGTTGCACACACACCAAATTGCATAACTGCAAATACCCTGTAAATGAACTCCATGGTCCCAAAACGTTGAGTCAAAAAAACATATTATAGTGTTCATTTCAGAGGATGGGGTAAACTACACTGTTACCGCTGTATATCATCTCATCGAAGGTATTATACCTGCGATAGCTTTTATAGTTTGTATGCCCTGATTTTCAATACAAAGCATCAATCTTTGAAATTTTTACTTTGTCCCCAAATTCACATTATAACTTCTGTGATTCTGTGATGGGTTTGAGCTCTAGATTCAAAATTTCTAACCATTAATCCTAATCAATTCTCTTCCAGTTTCCAACCAACAATTATTAGTACCCTACAGTTAGCTGAAATTTATAGATAAAATAGCTCTAACATGTATAAATGACATCGTTGAGATCCTTTATATTTCTGGTTATTCTTTGCCAATTCTTTACTGTAAAATTCAGACTCATGCTTCAGACTTATGCTATTCAGACTTAAATTTTCTCTGTCAAGTAATATTGCTGAATATTCTTCATCTTCAACAAAGCTTTTCCCATATCCCATCTAAGGTGTCATCTCTGTTACAATTTTTTAAAGCTGAAAGAGAAATAGCTCTATCGATCTTGCTGAGAGAGCTGAATTCTCTGGGGTCTCTTCTCTGTCATCTTAGAGAAGAATCCTTTCTAACAACTTGAGATGGAACCATGGAAACGAAACAAGTCTGGAAATGAGATTAGGGTGGAGGAAATCTTTAGAACCAATGGGGTTCAATCTTTATACGATCCGTCAAGTTGTTATCGCTGATAATAAAATGTAAAGAGAGAAAATTCAATCCTGCGTTGGGAAGAGGGTGCTTGAAGAAAAATTAAAAAATAGAGCATCGCATATGAGAGATCTTTATGTAAACATTATATTATTCAGACAGGAACTAGGGCAGTAAAACTTCCTTTGAATGGCAAAAAAAAAATATAATTTTTAGTGATTGAGATAGAAGTGTAAAAGGATCACATTTTTCTCTTGCCGTAGGAATCAAACTTGAGCTTTGGTTGAATTAAAACAGAGTGAATATTTTTCGTCCCTTTTGTTAAAAGTTCAACGCTGAGCACTTATTGGTGGACATTATGATAGGTAAATTCTAGATCCTCAAATTTTTGTTCGCTATACTGACTGTTTTATAAAATATGACCTATCAAATAAAATGAATAAGCAGGTTTTCATGATGTCAGCTCAGGTTTTTTTTTTACCAAAACTATAGCTAGTTTTCAAAATGGACAAAAATCTAGGGGTACAAAATGGGTAAGGCTTTACATATATGTCAAATTGATCCATGTTATAAACGCATAAATGAAAAAAAGTTGGTGATTTGAGGCTAACGAGTTCAAAAATTCAAGTTATGTGAAGCTCAATGTGGTTTGTATTCCTTTTTTTCGAAGATTCTTGGGAGAAATTCATTTTCTTTTTTTTAGTTCATTTGGAAACGAGTTGAGAGACTTTTTAAACTGATTATCTTCAACTCCTATAGTTTTCTGACTTTTTATCATCAAATTGCAGCTATTCATATGTAAACATGTATGCCCTTTCAATTACTAACTATTAGGTCCTATCAGTTGATTTTTATCAACTGATTTTATATCCGTTGATTTTTGAATTACAATGGAATAGTTGTGGGCATCAAGTCATGGCTAATTGTAGAAAAATACCAAGACAGATAGTCCAATTGAGTGAGAAGAAAACCTGGCATTAATTCCCCCCTTATTAGGATTGTATAAAAAGGAGGTTAGTTCATTTGTTTTCAACATGAACCAGTTTGACTTTGAATTCTATTTTGAGATCCATGCCTAACTAATGTGGAAGTAGGGCACATTTAGAACCAACACACACAAACGGAAACGTTTAGACAAACTCAAAAATAGCTTCTCAAATGAAGAAAAATATACCATCAAACGAAATAGAATAAACCAAAATTATTATCAATTATATTTAAGTTTCAGCCTGGTAAGTCCAATTTCCTTTATTGAATTCTGTTTGGAATTTCTCTTTTCTGTAAGTTTATTCATTTCAAAAAGTTTATCTTAGGTAGGATTCAAACCCTTGGTTATCACAGGCATGGGAAGGTGTTCTTACCACTGCATTATCAAGACTTGTATAATGGTGCTTGTTTTATATATTTTTTCTGTGCCCAATCACCAGTTTGTGTTTTTTTTATAAAAGGGGGGGGGGTATACAAGAGAGGGTATTTGATCTTGGATTTTTGCACTGTCGTGAGAAGTGCATCTTTGGAGGAAATTTTAAGTAGTTGAGCAATCAGAAGTGTTAGAAAAAAATGGCTCACAAATTTATGTGACAAACAACCCCTCCTCTTCGATAAGGAAGAGTCTTCTGAAAGGGAGACGGTACATTACCCCAAATTTTTTAAAGTTTGTAAAACGTCATAAATACTAAAAATTCTCTTAAAACGTTGAGAAACTGTAAAATCAAATAAAAATTCATTGTCGACTTGATAGAACAAATTAGGAAGAAAAGTTATTCTTTTCCTACAGCTTGAAATTTATAGAATTTTCGGTTGTACCTCCTAACCAGGGAAAATTAATAGAAGTACACAGAATCATTTTTTCCTAAAAATTTTTCGAGGAGAAGAAAATTTCGAGAGTAGAACTTTCCAATGGAAATTTTACACTGGAGAAGGTTTCCAGAATTCCTATATGAAATTCTCTTTATTTATCTTGCTTTCTCTTCGCCAACTCAACTTTACATGTGGAGACGTTCCGGGGAACTTATACTAGGCAAATTCTCAGCAAGGTTGGAAGTGTCTAGACTATGTTTTAGTGGGGAGGGGTGGAATTTTCGGGGGAAATTCTTTATGGGGAAATTTTTCACGGGAGAAATTCCCCACGGCGAGAATCTTTCACCGGAGCAAATTTCCACTAGGTTGGAGGGGTTCTCGGAAAAATTTACCACAAACTGAGACATTCCCGCATGATTTAGAAAAGATCAGAAAACAAAATCTTTTTTCAAATGAAGGTATGCTAAGGAGAATATTTCAGGTGGAAGTTCAAGCAAGCAGCTTTTCGGGAGGAATTTTCAGCGAGGATGGAATTGTCCAGGGGTATTTTACCTGAGGGGATGATATTTCATGCGGAACAAACTTTCCATGGATATATTTCCCGTGGGAGAAGATAATTATCCATTGAAGGGAGTCATATTTTATGCCATTATTTGAAAATGATTAGAAATTAAATAAGAAAACAAGCTTTTTTCAATTGAAAGTAAAGAGCAACATTGAAACTTAAACGAACAGAAATTATTATGTATATATTAGGGGGGTTGCCCTCTCTTCAAAACCTCGCCCTTCACGCTAAAGTTTGAATATTCGCCCCTTTTACTAAGAACGACTTCTGAAACACAAGGGCCGTCTAATTACAATTTAAAAAAATTAAAAAATTTAGATAGATAAATGAATAAAATAAAATGGCGGATTAAAACAATCTGAATAAAGTAACCCTTGGACGCTCAAAAAAAGTTCATAACACCCTTTAATGCTGTTTTCCAATGATTGAACTTATCTCCAATATTACCTGTTAAGTTTAATAGTTTTAAAACCATATCTTTGTTATCTGCCGAGTCTCATTTGTAAAATTTATTAGTTTATTAATTTTTAAAAGATTTTGTAGTTACAAACATGGTTATTTATCTGTTGGTTCAGTTTTGAATGTACTACGGTAATGAACTTGCCAAAAACACTACACTTGGGCATAGTGTTACAGATTATAGATAGTCAAATAAATATCAAATGAATATTGAATATGCTACAAGAACGATCCCAGCGGGACGAGTCTAACCTAACAACGTTCAACAAAAAAGTTTGACCTAACATTACTCTTTAATCTTATCCCCCCCCCCCCGTCTAAAAAAAATCTTAAAAATTGCGTACGTGCCTGCTTCAACATCATGTGTTATTTTCTAGTGATTTATCTTGAATATTATAGTTGGAAATATAGTTATTTATTAGTTGGTTCAGTTGCAAGTGCACTATGGTAATAATGAATTCGCTATAAGCATTAAACCTAGGGGTAAAGTTATCCAATACAGAGTCAAATAAGCAAAAACTGAGTCTAAAAAAAATACTGCATGCAATATTCTGCTGCATGAGTCTAAGTGGCATCTAAAAAATCGGTCTGCTTCACTATTATCCTCTAATATTATTATAATCCCCCCTTCTCCCATGAAAATTTTCCACGGAGATATCTGTTTCAGAATTATGTGTTAACTTTATTATTTTCCTAATTTATCTTGACTTTTATAATTACAAGCATAATTATTTATGGGTTGGTTTAGTTGCGAGTCCACTATGATTATGAATTTGCTTGGCACAAAGTTATGAATTACAGAGAGGCAAATAAACCAAAAAATGGGTTTAAAAATACTGCATACATTATCCACACTGCACGAGTCTCAGTGACATCTAACAAATCATTCTGCTTCACTGTTATTCTCTAATATTATTATAATCCCCCCCACCCTCTCCCATAGAAAAATTTCCGCGGAAACGTCTGTTTCAGCATCATATGTTAACTTAGATATTTTCCTAATTTATCTTGACTTTTATAATAAGTATAATCATTTATGGGTTGGTTTAGTTGTGAGTACACTATGGTAATGAACTTGCCATAAGCGTTAAGCTTAGACATAAAGTTACGAATTATATATAACCAAATAAACAACAAAATGAGTCTAAAAATACTGCAGGCATTATCCCAGCTGCACGAGTCTAACAGACATCTAACAAATCAGTTTGCTCTAATATTATTCTCTTTAAATCTTTGAGGGTTAAGCGATCTCAGCAGTTGGTAGGCTATAGAAAGCTCAGCGGGGATTGAGAAAACTCAAATCTTTTGCCTTCGAAATAGCCTTGTTACGACCACCAAGAAACCCTGTAACAACTGATTTAGAAAGGTATATTATAACATAATTATGCAATTTTTAATGAAAAGGCTTGTTTTCTTATCTCTTTTTATAGGGATCTTCATCCAAATTTGGGTTAGCATTAACAAACGAGAAACTTGATCTGAATAAAAGAGACTGCTTAATTGGGCTCAAGTAATTCAACAGATGATATGTTACAAAACAAAAATTTTGCAGGAGAGCCAAAATTTTGAGAAAACGGGTCTTTTGCTGTTACTAATAAGCATTCAATTGTGTCAAGAAAGAACATTTGATTTAAGGCAAATAAAACCAGGAGTAAAAAATAATCAAATTAAAAGCTTCATGTTCTTATCATTTCTGCTAGTAGGGTGAGTAACTAAAATATAACACATATTGGAAACAAGTGAGAGTCAGATCAGATAAGAAAACGAATTGAAGAAATCAATAAGTCTTGTTGAATTTCAAAATACAGTTGATTTTCAGTTGAATTTCAAAATACTAAAAAATAAGTTGAATTTCAAAATGCTGCGCATCTTATTTGATAAGAATATATCGGTTTTTCGAATTACCACATCAAGAATGTCCTGCTCTGAATCAAATCAAGAGGAAAGAGGTCATCTGGTACTACATCCTAAAACATAACCCCCTTTGCAAACCAACTTTACTGCAAAGACTGTGTGGTGAATGGATCCAAATGCCCCCTTCCGGCAAAAAGGCCAATATTTTTGTTCCTAGTTCTAATCGATTAATTCTAAAGGCTAAGTCGTGCTGTTCATTTCAAAAAATCGATTTCTGATTCGCACTTAATGTCATATTTAGTAAATTTAATGGGTGTGTCACCCCAAACTCTCTTTTTATGGTAAATGTTGACATTTGAAAAAATATTGGGTGCTTGTCTATTAAACCACACTTGAGAAGTCAAGTTTAATTAATACTAATGAAAAAAAAATTAGGATGAAAATAGAATACTTTATCAGCAAAGTTGTGAAAACTACAACTTGGAAATATGCTCCCAAAAAAGTGTTACACTTCCAAAAATGTTGCTTCTCGTAAAAGTACAAACTTGTGGTTTGTCCATTGACGCAGTGTTTTGTTTTGGGCGGCAACCCCTTATCCTGAAAAAATACAATTGCCTATTCTTTGGTCCTTGGAAAATCCCTAATCTTAATTTGAACATCCATGGTGAGATACCATATTCTATCAATAGTCAAAGCAAACTAACCGGTTCCCTCATGAATTACGTTAATTTTGAACTAAAATGAACTAGATAAAAAATCGCGTTAATAATGGTTTTGTCTTTGTCTTTGAGACGTTCAGCCGACGATGAAGCTCCCAATTTAATAATTCATAAATAACCCCATTCATAATCACAATTCAAAATGTCACCAAAATTCATTTCTCAAGTGTGTTTTATATAATGAACAAGTACCAAATATTTGATACTGATATGGTAGGCAAAGTGGTTTTGAATCAAAATAAGGCGAAATGAGAAATAAATGTTGCAATCTGAGATTCTCCTTTCTTTGGTTTCTTACTAACTTTGTCATAAGAAGATTTGTGGTGCCTTGAATTACTTAATAATTAGTTATGAGGGTGAGCCTATATGACACCTAAGAATTCTTCAGAGACACCGTTATTTCTTATGATAAAATCGAATAAAAAAAATCAATGTGGAAATGTGGCTGTAACCTTCTTAATGATTTGGAGCGAATATTCTGGCTAAAACCGTTCTAAGGGGATCCTGAGATGCTTGCAACACCCTTTCTGCCCCCAGGTACCCCTTGTACAATCTCGCATGGAATCAGATCAATTTATAAGATGAAAACTTTCATCAAGACGGTTGAATGTTAATTACTTCGATACTTATTAAGTTTACTTATAAACGTAAAGAAAAAATAATAGCCAAAAAGAAATGTCTGAGCTTGACGTGTCACTTCAAAAGACGTCATTTTCTAATCAATTGACAATTGAAGTTTCATTTTCTAATCGGAAAATAGTTAATATGGAAAATAATTATATAGACAAATATATAGTATATTATAGACAAGTACCAAATATTTCAAAGCTAATAATAATAATTGATTAACTCAATGCTCCAGCTAAAAGTGTTTAAACGCTCATTTTAATTATATTTTTAATTTGTACAATTGAGACAGCTATTGTCGTGAAAAAATCATAATTTCTTGATTACCCATAATAAAAGGTAGAAACAGCGACCTGTAAATGATCATTCACTTCCCTCATACTAATTCTCGAAAAATCATTTCTGTCAGAGAAACGTCATTTTTTAAGAGCTGGCTATTATAAGTTGCTTGTCTTATCCCCATTCTTCTTTCATACCACCTGCTGGTGGACTGTGAAGTGACCGCAGTCCATCCATCTCACAGCAGGATATCGACCGATACGTAAACCCTTCTAAAAGGGACTCGAAGTAAGTATAACTTATTCGGTACTGCCTGAGTTATTTACGCTCTATACAATAGATCTTCTTTAGCCTTTTATGTCAAACAGATGAAAAGTAGTTTTAATGTATTGCGTAAGAAACTTAATTTTGAAAATTTTGCTTTGTTATGCGCCTTGAAAAAAGCAACATTTAAAAATGATAATGAATTAATTTATTTATATTTTTTTGTTATAATTTACTATATTATCTATGAAATATTTTAATCCAAATTTGAAATAGTTCATTTGCACTTAGCTACAAAAATTCGTAATACAGTATGTTATGAAAGCTTAATTTCCCAAGAGAGCAAAAAGACTAAAAAATAGGCTTTTTCACTATTCACGAGCAAGGAAGTGTTCTACAAGGAAGGTTTTTATCAATCCATCAAGATAAACTGAATACCATATTCAAAATTAAAACATATCCTAAAAAACATATCATACATAAATTAAACATAAACATATCCTAAAAGCTTCAAAATTAAAACAACTTTTGAATTAATAGAAAGGAAGGTTAATTTATTAACCTATCCTTTCTTCCTTTCTTATTAGAAACCTTTCCTTCCTTTCTTATTAGAAAGAAAGGTTACTTATTAGAAAGGAAGGTTAAAAAAGGAAAAACTTAATTTCGCAAGAGAGCAAAAAGACTAAAAAATAGGCTTTTTCGATATTGACGAGCAAGGAAGTGTTCTACAAAGAAGGTTTTTATCAATCCATCAAGATAAACTGAATACCTGACTGAATAAACTGAATGTTTATGCTAAAAGCTTCAAAATTCAAACAACTTTTGAATTTTTAGAAAGGAAGGTGTGAGGCATTTTGCAAAAAAAGGATAATCTCTTAAATGTCTTGATATCTGAATGAGATATGGAAAGGAGAATTATATTAAATACTAGATAGGATTTCTTTCAATAAACAAATAAATTCTTTTTTGTCAATAATGCCTTTGAAGTACTACCGCATCCATTTTTTTTTCACTAAACAAATAAATTCGCTATTTGTCAAATTGCACACTTTCAAAATACCACTGCTGTGTCCTAATTTTGATCAATAAACAGAATGAATTGTCTGAATGTCAAATAAAACCTTTTGAACTACCGCTGGTGTATTCGTATTTTATTCAATATACGAATACACTCATTATTTGTTATATAACGCCTTTAGAATTATCAATGTATAAAAAGCAGTGTAAGGGACAATACAGAGACGGAAACACCTTATTTGGGCACTAAATCTTCCCTATACTACAGAGTTAACACCCTTATTTGGGCATTATATGCCATAGACTTTAAACATTATATACCTATGCCATAGACTTTAAACATGAGGCTTGTCCTAGTTAAATTTCATATGGAAAACTAGAGAAACAAAAATTTTAAAAATTAGTCAATTAACATAATTTTTTGTATATAAGATTCATCTCTGTGAAGGGGAAAAACGCCCACTTGAATAACTATTGGAAGTTATAATGAATAACATTGTAAGAAACAGATAACAAAATATCCTCTGATCCCATCATTTGAAACTTCAATGATCAATTGAATGAAATATTAAATTTTGACAATCTATTGCTTAATAACATCATATATGATACTTTTAAAGTTTTCTTATCTTTTAAATATATATATATATATATATATATATATATATATATATATATATATATATATATATATATATATATATATATATATATATATATATATATATATATATATATATATATATATAGTGTGTTATAATCCTTCTATTTTATCAATGCACGAATTGAAAACTACTATAAGTTTGACTCCACTCCATGTTGTAGACAGAATGCAGGAATCACCTTTTTTCAAAACATCCCTTAGACTGGCTTTCTAATTTTAACCCGTTTTGACAGTTTACGATCTTATCATATTTTTCAGCGGAACTGAGTTGAATTAAATATGTTACATAGATAATTTCTCAAAGAGAATTAAAAATATTATTTTTAAAGAGGAGGTGAAGTCAATGTTAATATGAAAAGGAAAGTAGAAATTCAAGATGTTTTTTAATTATTTAGGGTGTTTTTGATTAAAATAGTCATTTTTTTATTTATACATGGAATTACAGTTTTTTACTTTGTTTTAGGAGGAATAAGGGCTCTTTATAACCAAACCATTTCCGCTTCTCCCTAAAATGTCCTTTGAGCTTTTCTGTTACGGCAAGAAAATTCATAAATGCCCCAACTTTCAAATACTGTCATTAAAATATGCTGTTGGTTCTACTGTAGGAAAAAACAGGTTTTTTGTTCCTGTAGTTCGTTTTCATTCAAATTTTATGCATGCTTTCTAATCCCCGCTATTTAAAAAAATCCTGGATATAGATTTCTGCTTTATTGTGTATGTAATTTGATTCCCTAGATTTAGCATTTGTTGCCCATCAGCTCCATCATATAAAAAAAAACTAGTAATGTTTTGGAAGAAGTCCATAACAAGGTCCTTAAAAGCCGTAAAAATCAAGAGGAACCAAAATTTTTAAGACTCAATCTTAGAAGAAGTGTCATATATCGTCTTAATGTGCATTCTCAGTTTTAAAAAATATGCCCTTTCCAAATCCTCAATAGAAAATTACTATTCAGAGGTAAATATAAATTGTCATGAATAGGCTAGAAAAACTCATGTTCGGCAGGAGTGAAATAAGGCTCTTTGGTAATAAGCAAACGGTTCCCGTAAACTTATATAGCTATTAAATAAATAAAAAAAGTTTTTTAAATGAAAGTAAGGAGCAACATTAAAACTTAAAACGAACAGAAATTACTCCGTATATGAAAGGGGTTTTTCCTCCTCAACACCCCGCTCTTTACGCTAAAGTTTTTTACTGTTTTAAAAAGTAGAGTTAAGAGAAAGAGTCAAACTTTGCCGTAAAGAGTGGGGCGTGGAGGAGGAAAAGCCCCTTTCATATACGGAGTAATATCTGTTCGTTTTAAGTTTTAATGTTGCTCCTTACTTACATTTAAAAAAAACTAGGGGGGATAGCTAGGGGGGATAACTTGTTTTTTATTTAATTTTTGGACGTTTTTGAATTAATGCATGTTTTGATCTTGGCTCTCTGCACATAAATAATTAAAACGAAATTTGCATATTAATTAATTGGAATTAATCGGAAGATTTTGAGAAAAAAGGAGCGAGGGAGGAGGCCTAGTTGCCCTCCAATTTTTTGATTACTTAAAAAAGCAACTAGGACTTTTAATTTTTTACAAACGTTTTCATCGGTAAAAAATATACGTAACTTAAGAATTAATTTACGTAACGAACTTCTATATTCGTATGTTTTTATTGCGTGTATGAGAGGGTTCAACCCTCGTCGATACTTCGCTCTTTACCCTAAAGCTTAAATTTTGTCCCAATTCCTTAAGAATGACCTCTGAATCACAAAGGTCGTAGAATAAATAGTTTAAATTACTAAAAATACTTTAGCGTAAAGAGTGAGGTATAACGAGGAGGTAAACCCCTCATATGCGTAATAATTTTTGCTCGTTTTACGTTTTAATGCTGCTCCTTACTTTCAGTAGAAAAAACTTTTCATATTCATTTTTTCATTATTTTTTCAAATAATGCTAGAAAACCCTGCACCCCTTCATTGAAATTCTCTTCCCACATGACAAGTTTCTCCATGGAAATATCCTCCCACGTAACCCCCCTGAAATCTCCCCCCTAAACAAACCAAATCCCCCTGAAAACGTCTGTACACTTCCCAGTAACCATTACTATATGTAAACACAGGTCAAAGTTTGTAGCTTGTAGCCCCTCCCACGGGGACTGCGGGGGAGTAAGTCATCCATAAAGACATAGCTATTAGGTTTTTCGACTATGTTGAATAAAATGGCTATCTCAGAATTTTGATCCGGTGACTTTTGGGAAAACATCATCGTGGGAGAGGCCTAGGTGCCCTCCAATTTTTTTGCGTCACTTAAGAAGGGCACCAGAACTCTTAAGTTTTGTTAAAATGAGCCCTCTCGCGACATTCTAGGACCACTCAGTCGATACGATCGCCCCTGGAAAAGAAAAAAAAAACAAACAAACGAATAAACACAAATCCATGATCTGTCTTCTGGCAAAAAATGTAAAATTCCACATTTTTGTAGATAGGAGTTTGGAATTTCTACAATACTGTTTTCTGATATGTTGAATCTGATGGTGTGAATTTCGTTAAGATTGTGTGACTTTTAGGGGATGTTTCCCCCAATATTGTGGGGAGGAATTTGCCGACCTCAGAACTACTTTTACTTACTTATTTGCGAGCGGTGTTAAATTAATGTATTCCTTCAGTTCATGGCAATTTTTGATTATTTTCTGAATGCTTCCTGTTTGATTGCTCGTTGTCACATTTCTTGTAACCACTGTTCCGTCTTCTAACTGTAGATCACTTGTACACCATTATGGCACTTGGTATTAACCAAGTGACATATAGTGCTCGCAAATTCTGTTGGTCTGTCTGTCGGTCCCGGTTTTGCTACTTTAGGCACTTCCAAGTAAGCTAGGACGATGACATTAGGCAGGCGTATCAGGGACCAGGCCATATTAAATTAGAAATAGTCATTTTTTCCAATTTGACCATCTGGTGGGGATTGGGGGGCCGGTTAATTTGGAGAAATAGAAAAAATAAAGTATTTTTAACTTAGGAACGGGTGATGGGATCTTAATGAAATTTGATGTTTGGAAAACGCTTAAAGTGGAGGGATCGGGACGAAACTTGTTGGAAATAAGCATAAGTCCTAGATGCGTGATTGACATAACCGGAACGGGTCTTCTCTATTAGGGAGAGTAGTAGTAGTAGTAGTAGTAGTATTAATTTATTAACCAAAGGAAATAACACAGAGTTGGGGGGATTAATTCTGAAAATTAGAAAAAAAAGGTATTTTTAACTTACGAAGGAGTGATCATATCTTAATGAAATTTCATATTTAGAAGAACTTCCTCAGACGAACGGATCCAGCGTCATTGGGGGGGGGGATCGGAAATCTTGGAAAATACTTAAAGTGGAGAGATTAGGATGAAACTCGGTGGATGGAATAAAAACATGTCCAAGATAAGTGACTGACATAATTGGACTGGGTCCGCCCTCTTTGGTGGAGATGGGGGGGGGGGAATAAATCGGAAAAATTAGAAAAAATGAGGTATTTGTAACTTACGAACAGGTGATCGGTTCTTAATGAAATTTGATATTCAGAAGGATCTTGTGCTTTAGAGCTCTTAATTTAAATCCTGACCAGATCCGATGACGTTGGAGGGAGTTGGAGGGGGAAACCGGAATTCTTGGGAAACGTGAAAATTGAGGTATATTTATCTTACGAATGGGTGATCGGATCTTAATGAAATTTTATATATATATATAGAAGGATCTTATGTCTCAGATGCTCCATTTTCAATTTGAATCTGATCCAGGGACATAGGGCGTTGGAGGGGGGAAACAGAAATCTTGGAAAACGCTCAGAGTGGAGAGGTCGGGATGAAACTTAATGGGAAGAATAGGTAGAAGTTATAGATACTTGATTGGCATAATTGGAACGGATATATTTACTTTGGAGGAGCTGGGGGGGTGTTGATTTAGAAAAAAAGAGGAATTTTTAACTTAAGAACGGGTGACCGGATCTTAATGAAATTTGATATTTAGAAGGAACTCATGTCTCAGAGCTCTTATTTCAAATCCCAACCAGATCTGTTGACATTGGGGGGAGTTGGGGCCCCCCCAACTCCCGGAAATCTTGGAAAACGCTTAGAGTAGAGAAATCGGGATGAAACTTGGTGGGTAGAATAGGCAAATGTCATAGATACGTGATTGACGCAACAGTACTGGATCCACTCTCTTTGGGGGAGTTAGGGGATGGGGTTCAGTGCTTTGGTGAGTTTGGTGCTTCCGGACGTGCTAGGACGATGGAAATTGGTAGGCGTGTCCGGGAGCTGCACACATTGACTTAATAAAGTCGTTTTCCCCAATTCGACCATCTGAAGGTGAAGGTGAAGGGCTGAAGGGAGAGCAAAAAATTAGAAAAAATTAGGTATTTATAACTTACGATTGGGTGATCGGATTTTAATGAATTTTGATATTTAGAAGGACCTCGTGACTCAGAGCTCTTATTTTAAATCTCGACCGGCATTAAGCCTCTGATTTTCCTTTTAAATCATTCTATTGATTCTTAGAATTTTGCTAGAGCTCATACCATATGAGCTCTTGGCTTTTGGCTCGTCCGGCCTCGTCACAAGTGCCATATGAGCTCTTAGCTCTTGTTTCTTGTTGCGATTCGTTGTGATGTTCGTTGTCACGTGTTGTCTAAGCGCAAATTTCTTTGTGCATAATTTTCCATTGTAATTTGTTTGATTCTCAATGAAACCACTGCAACTTTTTTTTCCTTTTTTTCTCCTTTATATGCAACTTTTTTTTCCTTTTTTTCTTTTCTTTTCTTGTCTTTTTTCATTTACTTTTCTTTTTTATTTTCCTCTCCTTTTTCGTATTTTTTATTTGTATGTGTATTGGAGTTGTAAGCCCAAACAAGCTTTGCTTTGGGCTATTTGCTTATTTTGTTTTGTTTATTTATATGATAAACCCATCTTTCTCTCTTTCTCAAGGTTGTATTTTTTGTTGAAAACGGCTCGATAACCTTTTCCGAAAACAGGAACATTAACATTTTCTAACCTGAAAAAATTTACCAAATAGGTCACAACTTTACGAAGATTCGCTTAGAGCCTTTGGAAAACGTTTTTTATATGAATGGCGTCATATTCATTGGCATTTAAAAAGCGACTTAAATAATTTTTCGCCAGGGGTGATCGTATCGTTTTTGGTATTTATGAAGCATGCGAAATTACAAAATGTGACGAATGAATCTTAACTTCTTAAGCAAAAGGAATGCAAAAAGTGCATGATGTAATGATAAACAAAATGAAGCTCAAGGATGTGGCTTGAAGATATGCGATAATTAGTATCGCACCGAATCACAAATAAAAATGCAAAAAAAAGGATTCACGATGAAATTCGCTTTTTTGAAGACAAGCGACAGCGAGAATCACATCGAATCACAAGCGAAGATGAGATAACACGAGATCTGCGGTCAGAATACAAATCAAATTATAATAAAATGAAGGAACTCACTATTTTAGCGCCGCTAAAAAAAGAAGTAAATGAATGATAAGATTGAATGAATGATGAATAAATGAAGTAAATGAATGATGAATTACGGAAGGTACTGTTAAGGACTAATAAGATTGAATGAATGAATGAAGTAAATGAATGATGAATGATGGAAGTAAAATGAATGATAAGATAATCAATAAGGTGTCAGCTCCCAGGAGAATACAAATCCTAAAAAAGTAATGATTCTGTCAAGGACAAACATTTCATTTTTGTTAATTCATTTTAAATTACTGATTATCCACCCGATGACTTACAACTAAAGAATTACACGAGAATTGTCCAAATGGGTAATTTAGATATTTCAGAGGATATGTGCAATGGAACATGCCTGGTTGTTACTTAATTATATAGCAACGCCATTAAAGCAAAACCAACTACTGTGGAAAGGCTTGAAAATAAATTTTTTGATATCTTTATGAATGTCGATCAGTGTCTATGCGAAATTCCGATCAATTTTTTGTTTTGTTTTGCAGCATTGAGGTTTGTTTATCCAGCTTATGGTGTCTTAATATCAGATATCAAAGTTTACTCGCAATGCTAAGTAGCTGAATGTGTGATATCCACAATTGGCTGATAAAAAAGCAAAATCTATGGTAACCACATTAAACTATATGGTAACCTAAATGGTAAACTCTGGACATAGTATGTTAAAAGCTGCAGTGAGTCACAAGTAAGTCATACCTCATTTATAAGAGCCGTTTAGGGTTTATTCAGGAAATTCCGTTCATTTTTTTCTTCTCTGTTTCAGCCTTAGGGGTTACAAGCAGAGTTTAGGGTTTCTCAAGTCAAACGTGAAAATCGCTCACACAAACCTGAGTAGCTTAAATCGTGCCATTCAAAAGAGCGACTTTGATGAAAAGAGCGACCTCCTTAATTATTAGGTGAGCTTACTGGATTTCAAGGTCGTATCCAAGGGGATCTACCCAGTTTGAGCCTCCCCCGATATTTTTTCCAAATCAGTGCTGCAACAAGTACTCCAAATTTTTACTTGAGTATCAAGTATTAAGTACACATTTTTTTTTTTTACTTTAATATCAAGTAATCAGTACTTCCCAAATTCTTACTTAAGTATCAAATATCAAGTACTTGCCAAAATTGTACTTATATATATATATATATATATGTATCACAAGGGCTCATCAGGAGAATACACTGGCCTATATAGGGTTTCGCCACTTTAAATTGTCTACCCCAGCCAAGTGTTGTGGCTACCACAGAATATCCATGGCATCCCCGTGTCAGGTATCACCCCCAAAATACATACCTATGAAAGAAAAAAAAAGCAAATGTAAAATAACCAAGTAACACCAAAACAAGCTTATCCTGTTAATATATCCCTCTTTTTAGCAACAATAGGTAAACTAAATATACGAAATTTTACCAAATCACAAATATTAACACATTGCAAAAAACCTGAATGAACTAAACAATTATAGAATTCATCTTTACCATGTGGCTAATTTTTAAAACATCCGCTCAATTAGAAACACAATTCAAAATAAATGGCGCTGCAACAACAATTCTCGAACCTCCAAAATTAGTTGAAAATTTCTTTAATTACTTCTAGATAATTCTTTTGATATTTATTTAAAAGTTCGTTATAATGAAAACAAAATTTTTTAAATTGCCAACTTAATTTATTTGCAGAAAAACCTCTTGATATCAATTTTTGACTTAAGATTTTACATCTATTTTTAAAATCAATATAATTATTACAAATCCTTGTATAACGAAGTAACTGTGAGAAAAACGCTGAATACGTGATATTTGAGTGTATATTACTTTCAGGGAATGGGAAACTAATCACTTCAAAATCAAAATCATCCGTTTTATTATACATTTTAAAACTTAATTTATTATTATCACAAATCTAAGAAATGATCTTCATCACCAGCGCCATGACTAGGTTCAAGAATAAGCTCCGATGGATATATATTTTTAGAAATATCAATGAAATCCTTACAATTTAAGACCAAAATATCATCTAAATATCTTTTATTATTTGACAAAACATGTTTTAAATTAATTGGATTATTCTTATCCATCATATATTTATATTCTAGTTGACTTAAAAACAAGTCAGCTATAAATGGGCTGGCATTCCCCCCCATGGGAATTCCCACAATTTGCTTGTACAAATCACCACCAAATCTTATATAAGTATTGTATAAAACAAGCTGTAACATCTCAAGTTAACTGTAGTATTAAAGCAATTTGTCCATATAGCTTTTTTATTATAATATATATATATATATATATATATATATATATATATATATATATATATATATATATATATATATATATATATATATATATATATATATATATATATATATATATATATATATATATATATATTAATATTTATATTTATATATTTAAAGCCATTCTGAAGGCTTCTTAGCCCCTTCCCTTGCCTAAAATATGTCCCCTGTCATTCCTCTCTTGGAAATCATAATCAAGAACCAGAATTTCCGTTTTATCGTTTTTAACCGTTTCCCTTGTTCGGCTGGTACACACCCAATGCTGGTAGACCAAGAAAATAATCTTAACTAATTTTTAACACAACGGCTTGAAAGGAAAAGACTATCAAAACAATTAAGTGCAGTCAAAAAAATCCTTGATTGGATCAGACATATCACATGACATGGTTAACACAGTGCACGTAGAGTTGAACTTCTGGCGATTAGTGTTCAATCAAATCTGGCACGTTTGAAAAAATACAATGTTATTCTGAAACTTGTGGGAATGATGGAAAAAGTATTGAAAGTATTGTTTCCATTGTTTGGCTGGTACACACCCAACGAAGTCCAAAAAACTATCTGAACCAATTTTCAACACAACGGCTTGAAAGCAAAAGACTTTCAAAACAATTAAGTACAGTCAAAAAACTCCTGATTGGATCAGATAGATCACATGACAGGATGTGATAGATCACATCACAACACTGTACACATAGAGTTGAACTTCTGGCGATTAGTGTTCAGTCAAATCTGGCACGTTTGAAAAAATACAGGGTTATTCTGAAACATGTCGGAATGATGGAAAAAATATTGAAAATAGAAAAACAAACTTTGGATTGGCTTTCAAACGGATAAAAGGTAATAAAGTAGTTCATTCTCTGATTCAATAAGTAAAAACCTTGCAAATAAAACTCGAATTTAAAAGTAAGGAGCCAGGTGAGTCAGTTGCAGACTTTTTTAAAAAGAGAAATCAAAGCTCAATAAAAAGGAGCAGCAAAAAACCACACTTTTGGCAGCTAGCTGAAGGTCGCTGGCTCTCAGCGTGCTGAAAGAAAAGAAGAGTATGAAAATGAAGTCTTGATTCCACTTTGATGACATGTCTCGCCCTCGGTATCTTTACAAGGAAACTGCCTCAAGTTTTCAAGTTAAATTTCAGACACACTATGAAAATGTATGGCATCTATATCCTTTGGCTGGTTTTCACTCACGCAAGCTGCATGCTGTGTGGTCAACTCAGATGGTCGGTAAAACTCCCTACAAATGTATATTACAAAATCACGAGCCTGCAGCAAGCCCGCTGATTCAGACGCATTCCATACGGCTGGTCAAACTGCAGAATGAATGGACTTTATTATCCATAAAAGTACAAAAAACACAAAGTACGGAGTATTATAAATAAACAAGAACAAAAACGATAAAGCAAGAAAAAATTCAAACTAACAATAGACAACATGTACTAATTAACCAGTATCAATATGGAAAAAAGGCTGCAGAGGGTCGTAAACGTGAATAAAGTAGATAGTCTTTTTACATAAATCGTCACTGGAAGACCGAATCCAAGAAGGCATATCTATTAAACCAAATCTAGCAATTGTTTTTCTGTTTTGGTGCCATCTAGGAAGCCGGAGGAGGAATCTGCAATAGCTGAAATAAGCTGCACGTAGAGTATGGCGATTTTTCTTACGAAACAGATGAGCCATGCCTGATAAAAACAAAAGCACAAAAGAACATGCACAAACCGTTGCGGTTGAAACGGCTTGTGTTCGGGGATATTTTTCCGTAAACGACGCGTAGGTTTTTCACGGCTTGATTCACTAGGGATGAAAAGGTAGTGGAAAGTGTTGGACCGAAACACAGACCAAGCCAACTAACTAAAGAAGAACATGGCAGAATTGCAGTCCCAGCAACGGATGGAGCGACCGCATAAGGGCTATTAAAACAAATAAATTCGTATTTAAACGCATTAACTGACAGTCCAATCTTAGATAGTTCATTGGTTAATATAGTAAAATTGCAAAGCAATCCACGGCGAGTCCGGGCAACAAGAAGAACGTCCTCTGCGTATGCAACAGAAGACAAACCAATATTAACGTACGAAACAGATCTTTTAAGGGGACGCAGGCCCGATGCAAGCACATATTTAAATATACTAGAAGAAAATATGGCAGAAGTTGTAACCTATCTATTTTTAACCGCAGTTTTCACACCATGAAGTGGCAAAAACCATGAGACTAAGTCGAAAATCTTTTGAGAAAAAGGAATAAAACAAGAGCCAAGAGCTCATATGGCACTTGTGACGAGGTCGGAAAAGCTAAGAGCTCGTATGGCATGAGCTCTAGCAAAATTATAAGAATCAATAGATTAATTTAAAAGAAAATCAGAGGCTTAATGCCGGGTGGGATTTAAAATAATAGCTCTGAGACACAAGGTCCTTTTAAATATCAAAATTTATTAAGATCCGATCACCAACTCGCAAGTTAAAAACACCTCATTTTTCTAATTTTTCCTCTCCCTTCAGCCCCCCCAGGTGGTTGAATCGGGGAAATCAACTTTATCAAGTCAATTTGTGCATGTCCCTTACACGCCTACCAATTTTCATTGTCCTAGCACGTCCAAAAGTACTGAACTCGCCAAAGCACTGGACCCCCTAACTACCCCAAAAAGAGTGTATCCAGTCCGGTTTCGTTAATGACGTATCTACAACATTTGCTTATTCTACCCACCAAGTTTCATCCCGATCTCTCCACTCTAAGCGTTTTCCAAGATTTCCGGTTTCCCCCTCCAACTCTCCCCCAACGTCACCAGAACTGGTCGGGGTTTAAAATAAGAGATCTAAGACATGATTTCCTTCTTAATATCAAATTCAAAAATAACTCACGAACGGTCACCCGCTCTTAAGTTAAAAATACCTCAATTTTTGTAATTTTTCCGAATTTACACCCCCTCCAACTTCCTTAAAGAGAGCGAATCTATTTCGGTTATGTCAATCACGTATCTAGGACTTGTGCTTATTCTTCCCACCAAGTTTCATCCTGCTCACTCCGCTCTAAGCGTTTTCCAAGATTTCTCGTCCCCCCCATATCCCCCCAATGACGCTGGATCCGGTCGAGATTTAAAATATGAGATCTGATTTACGAAGTCCTTCTAAATATGAAATTTTATCCGATGAAATTCAAGATCCGATCACTCCTTCGTAAGTTAAAAATACCTCATTTTTTTCTAATTTTTCAGAATTAACCCTCCCTCCAACTCCCCAAAGGAGAGTGAATTCGTTCTGTTTATGTCAATCACGTATCTAGGACTTGTGCTTATTTTTCCCACTAAGTTTCATCCCGATCCCTCCACTCTAAGCATATTCCAAGATTTTAGGTTTCCCCCTCCAATGTCACCTGATCCAGTCGGAATTTAAAATAAGAGCTCTGAGACATGATATCCTTCTAAATATCAAATTTAATTAAGATCCGTCTAATTATTCTAAATTAAGCGTCCTCCCACTCTCCACCAGATGGTCGAATCGGGGAAACAACTATTTCAAATTTAATCTGGTCTGGTCCCTGATACGCCTGCCAAATTTCATCGTCCTAGCTTATCTGGAAGTGCCTGAACTAGCAAAACTGGGACTGAAAGACCGACAGACCGACAGAATTTGCGATCACTGTATGTCACTTGGTAAATACCAAGTGCCATACAAAGTAATTTTTCTCTGGGGATGGAATATTTGGTTGAAGGTTGGCTTCAGCATGACTTATTTTGGAAAAGGGTTATTTCCAGGCTTTGGGCAAGCCATGGGTGGAAGTAGTTATAGGCCCTACTAAACTGATGGAAAACTCGACTTTCTTAATACTTGAAAACCCCTCCCCCTCTCCCTATTTTAGATAGGGCTTGTGATATCAGAGCTCGATATGAGCCCTGGTCCTAGTCATCTTTGGTCTAACTTTCATTTGGATCCGTTGCTCCATTCGCAAGTTATACTAAATTAAACCAAAAGCTTGACTTTTTTCAGCGCTTAAAACCCAATACCCCTTGTTCTATTTGAGCTAGGGTTTTCATCTCAAAACTTGATGCCTATCACGGTCATAGGCACCTTCGGTTCAAACTTCACTGAGATCCATCAATCTCTCGAAAGTTATACTGAATTAAATGTAAAACTCAACTGTTTTTTAGCACTTAAAACCCCCTCCCCCTAATTAAGCTAGGGTCTTCATCTCCAAACATTGTGTGTCTTGTGGTTTTGGCATGAAGTGGATTGAATGAAAAACTCGATTTTTTTTAACACTTAAAGCCCCATCGCCCTGATTAACCTTAATTTTAATCCAAATAGTTCAATTTAATACAAATCTGACTGGCGGTTCTCCCGCTATACTCGATTGAATAGACGGGCGGACAGACAGACATATCTCAAAAACCTATCTTGATTGATATATTCCACTATCCAAAAAGGCGATGATGCCTGGATGATGATATTCTATTGTTTTCCTTTTTTGGATCCAATGACCCAACATGGCTACCTATGAAGTTGCAAAATCCATCCGTCCGTCTGTCTGTCTGTCTGTCCGTCTGTGTAGTCACGTATTGGGGGAGAACCGCTGGTTGGATTTGGGTGAAAATTTTGATGGCCAGATTTGGTGCCAAGGATCATGAGACACATCAAGTTGAAAGATGAAGACCCTAGCTAAAATAAAAAAGGAGGGAGAGGGCTTTACCTGCTAAAAACAGTTTTTCGTTTAATTCAGAGTAACTTGCGACTGGAGTGATGGATCTGAATGAAAAATGAACCATAGAGGCCTAAGACCATGACACATATCAAGTTTTGAGATAAAGACCCTAGCTAAAATTTAACAAGGGGGAGTGGGTTTTAATTCCTGAAAAATTTACGTTTTCTGTTTAATTTAGTATAACTTGCAAATTGAGTAACGGATCCGAATGAAAACTAGACCAAATATCTTTAAGATCATGGCTCATATCAAGTTCTGGTATCACAAACCCTATCTCAAATAGGGCGAGAGGGAGAGGGTGTCAAGTCTTAAGAAAGTTGAGTTTTCCTTTAATTTAGTAGGGCCTATAACTTATGAATGGAGTGACGAATCTGAAGTCAGATTCGCCTGAATGCCTGTATTTGCTGGAACAAATTAGACAAAATACCACTGCATTGGATCTAGCTAGAATTCCCTAGACTTTTTTATTGCAGACAACATTTAGATGGGCAAAGATTCATAGCTTCAGTAGTTTTACCAATAATATGGTCCTGAAGATGATGAAATGGTAGAAATCTGGTTCAGTTGACGAGATGACAAAACTTAAACACTAATGTCAGAAATATAAGCCCAAATGGACTACAGTATGCAACATTTAGCACAAAACAAGGGATTTTAGCTCACTGTCGACCAGTGAACTGTGAAATAGTTTCAGTTTTCTTTGTTATATAACTTTTAAACAAAAATTAAACCAAGTGTTAATCATACTATAATTTTTTTTCGTCAAAAACAAATACCTTATTTCATATCCAAAAATAGGGCATGGAGCTATATCTGAGTTTACTCTAAATCTAAAGGGTGATGTTTTCTTGTACATTGCCAAAGCACAGACATACACACAAAAGCTGTATCTGAGTTTGCTCTAAATCTAAAGGTGATCTTTTCTTGTACATTGCCAAAGCATACACACACAAAATTTTCGTGTCAAAGGTAAAGTATTTGAAAAACAAGTACATTAAAAGTATCTTAAGTAATAAGTATTTCGTAATCTTACTTAAGTATCAAGTAATAAGTACACCCTAGAGTTTTTACTTAAGTACAAGTACAAGTAATGGAAAATTTTACTTAAGTAGTACCTCAAGTAAAAGTACTTCAAGTAAGTGACAGCACTGGTCCAAATCGTACAAATTGGCAAAAATGCGTGTAAACAAATTTTTACAAAAAGTAACCTTCATAATAACTCATCTATTGCAGTCAGTGGGTAATACGTTGTGGAACTTGTACTTGTGAAACAGAAAACAGGAAACATAAGAGAGTCACAAGACGGTTTGTTTTGTCAGTCTAGTTTCCGACTTTGTTAAGGGAAGAGCGATTCGAAAAATGAAAAAGAAATGCGTTATAACATTGTTTTTTGCAATGTTTTTCCCAATAGAGCAAGGTTAGTTATCTCAAAGACTGACGTTGGCGTGTCGTCTGTGGATTGTTCATCTTCTCCTTGGGGCTTATATAACAAAGAAGCGGTTGCAGATGCTCAGGTTAATCTTGAAGACGGTAAACTTAATTGACATTCCATTCCCCTCGGATACCAACCAGATAGACACAGCAAGGGCAGCGCAGGTTCAGGAAAACTGTCAGAAACTGAGATTGTTTAAACTGTAACATTTTGTGGACCGCAACAGCTTGCCATTTGGGGTCCGGACAATTCCGGCCCTACTTCACTCACAGATCCAAAATTATCTCAAAATGATGGCAATTTCCAACCTCATTTGTGACTAAGGGCACGGGCTGGCGACGAAAGTCTGGTAAAACTCTTTTTTCCGCAGTAGCAAATGCCACGTACGTTTTATCAAAGGTTGAGAATAGTCTGATTACCGCTAGTGGAGAAATTCTTCAACAGTCCATTGTCGAAAAAGTAAACGCAAGTCCTTATTTTTTGGTGCTGGCTGACGAAATGGCGGACGTTTCCAATACGGAACAAGTATGTGTTTGTATCCGCTAAAACTCTGCTGGAAATTTTCAGGATTTCCTTCTGGATATCCTTCATTTTCTTGTTTGTTTCCCAATTACAGATCTATCTGGCCAAAGTCTCGCTTCGGCAATTCTGCATTTCTTGGAAAGCCTTGGGCTTGACCCAGACAAGAGGGCTGGCCAGAGGTATGATGGCGTGGCAGTGATGAGCAGCCATCTAAGGGTCTTTCAGGCCGTTATACGACAACAGTATCCAAAGACACTTTAAGTCCACTGTAGCGCACATAGTCTCAACCTTGTCATTTCATCTGTCTGCTCTATTTCAGCTTTTAAGCATTTCTTTGCAAAACTATCGTAAAATTGCAATTTCTACAGTGTTTTACCATTCAGAACCCGAAATCTGAAAGAAAAGATCAACGGACTCTTGCCGGATTTGTGAAAACAGAACCTGACCGGACTTTACGAAACAAGATGGGTCGAGCCCCATCATTCAGTTATGCGTTTTCTTGAGCTCAAAAGTGTCGCAAATGCTGGATATCATGAACCAGTCACAGTTCGTTATGTGTCTCCATGTCATAAGGGAACGTTTCTGCCTGAGGCTGCCTTTGTGCAAGACTCTACAGCTGGATGACTGCAACTTGACTGCCTCTTGTAGACACGTAAAAACTGTCCTTTTTAGAACAAAGATAACGCGACAAGAATCTGTCACTGCCTTAGCTGCCTTAGACAAAGATCAGTCTTTTGCAGTTACTTTGAGCTGACTCACCCAAGAAAAAGAGGTGAAAGGAAATCTCATCTTGATGGTCCTGATCTTCTCACTCACTATAAAACCTCACTGTTTATTGCTTTTCTTGACCACTTCATATCAGAGCTGAAACGACGTTTTGAACTCCGCCAGAATCTGTTGTCTCATAACAGCATCCTTGTCCTTTTAAGATTGTATCAGTTGATCCCGAAAGCATGAAGTTGCAGTCTTTTCTGGAGTCATATGGCGATATTTTTCCTGAGCCAGACTTGAGCTTTGGCACAGCAAATGTTAAAAACTTTTTATCACAGAAAGGCCTTCTTGTACTGTATCTTCTCTGCACGAATGTGACTCCACCTTTTTCCAAATATTTCTCTTCTATTGACCTTTCAACGTTACCTGTCAGTACTGCTACTCCGGAAAAAAACTTTTCTGCACTTAGAAGGTTAACAACCTGGCTAAGAAATTCAACAAGACAAGAAAGGCTGAATGGTTTACTCCTGCTTGACATCCATAGAGACATTGATGTTGCCACGAAAAAGTCATAGACCTTTTTGGAGGGAAGAAAAATTGTTGTTTATATTTCGTTTTGTAGGTAGTTAGTTTACTTGACAGAAACGCTTGGTCGGTTCTGTAGATATATTATGCACTTAAACACTTGGTTTGCTAATGTGATACAGTAAAAAAAAACAAAAAAACTTAAGGATGTAAAAGTATTCCTGGTGGGTGCGTCTTCGTTCGCAAAGGGTGGACTGACAGTCTCCACGGTTACGATTAGACCAACTCCACAGGAAGAATTTTTGTAAGCCCCCTTCCACCCGAATGATAATCCTGGGTACGGCCCTGCTGGAGGTGCCTTAAAATTATGAGTAATTTTCAGTCATTGATGTTAAGACAAACAAATTGAGTACAACCCGAGGTTGGTAAAAAGTATACCCTTTCCTGGATAAACACTGACTGCGACCGTAAAGAATTCGTATAAATCAAAGCTCTCGCCTCTCTGAACAAAAATTATATTTCTATAGACACTACCAACATGCAATTCTTTTGTTCGAAACTCTTATTTTTTTTATACACAATAACCTTATTGGCCATTTAAGATCCAAAATAGCAATACTATTGGTGGATACCATAATTTGCTCCAGGGTAGAAGACATTAAGACTCTTTATGGGTATTAATACCGTAAGACAGGTGCGTTAAATGTCCAACTTGAGAAATTATTGCAGAAAACAACCGACCACATCATAAGTACCGATCCTTGATACATTCGGAGGCACGACTCTCATTATCTTTAATAACAGTCTGAAAATATTTTGTTAGCAGCTTTGCGAAAATAAACAAATTTAATGTGAAGGTTTTCATCCATGTTACACACAGACATAGTGATAAAGACAATTGTTGGACTGTCAAACACTTAGCTTAATCGCTTAAGTACTTTATATTTTTGTTGATAATTTAGTCAAGTCAGACGAGCATCCTAAAGACTGTGGGAAACCTTTAGGAGAGTACAGTCAGTTTATTGTCTGAAAAAAAAAATCCAAGCTCTCTAGCGTCACCCAGGCGAAAAATATTAAATTACGGGAAAATCGCTAAAGTAATAAGATTTTGCTGGCAGAGGCCTGAAGTTCCTTAGCTATTTTTATAATTTGTCTTGTATATGCGTGTTTTTCATCCTGGGAAAATAATGTGGCAATTTCAGACCAGCAACTAAGGGGGTATTATAAACTACTTAGCGGATACTCAAATTGGTTTTGGTGTCTGAAAAAAAGAACAAAAAACAATATTTTGCTTTACTCGGTAAAATCATAAACAAATTTAAAAAAAAAACCTTTAACTTGCTTTGCTCACTTTTTTAAACTTCCCTGTATTTTGTATAGTATCAAAGCGCTGACTAGCTCGAACCCATGACGGTGTGTTCGAACCCATGACTTTCATTAGCTTTATTAACACTTCAAATTATTTTAAAATTAAATGTTTAATGTTATTATTATTTAAATTATTATAATGTAAATTATTTAATGTTAAATTCTGTTACTCTTTTCTTGTCACCCAAGAAGTGCAGTATTTCTTCACTTAGCCTAGCTTTGGTTATTATATTGTGGTCACCCAAGAAGTGCAGTATTTCCGCACTTAGCCTAGCTTTAGTTAATCTGTTGTGGTCACCAAAGAAGTGCAGTATTTCTGCACTTACCCTAGCTTTAATTAATCTGTTGTAGTCACCCAAGAAGTGCAGTATTTCTGCACTTACCCTAGCATTAGTTAATCTGTTTTGGTCACCCAAGAAGTGTAGTATTTATTCGAAAAAGCTGGACCGTCTTCTTAGAAGGCTGTGTTTCCTAGCTTCTAATTTATTCGTTTTCATCTTTTCTTCTGAATGCTTCGTCTCAACGCCTCTTTTTCTCGACCCTCCTCCTTCCACAAGCGATGCAATGCCTTCTTTACCTAAGGGATCTGTATTGGCATTCAGAAATATTTTTAGGATATTTTGTTGATTAGATTCATTGATACTATTAAATAAAAAAACTAGTTTTTTTAACTGAAAGTAAGGAGTGACATTAAAACTTAAAACGAAAAGAAATTACTCCTTGTATGAAAGGGGCTATTCCCTCCTCAACGCCCCGCTCTTTACGCTAAAGTTTGACTCTTTCTCTCGATTCTACTTTATTAAACAGTAAAAAACTTTAGCGTAAAGAGTGGGGTGTTGAGAAGGGAACAACCCATTTCATATACAGAGTAATTTCTGTTCGTTTTAGTTTTAATGTTGCTCCTTACTTTCAGTTAAAAAACTTGTTTTTTTATTTAATTTCTGAACGTTTTTGAATGAATGGATGTTTGATTTTGGCTCTTCGCACATAAGTCATTGAAATGAAATTTGCATATTAGTTCTTTGTTTTGGCTAAATGACTTTCTCTTAGTTTTGATGTGACGATTTTGAGAAAAAGGGGTGGGGGAGGAGGCCCAGTTGCCCTACAATGTTTCGGTTACTTAAAAAGGCAACTAGTATTTTTAATTTTTAACGAACGTTTTTATTAGTAAAAAATATACGTAACTTAAGCATTAACTTACAAAACGAACTTCTGTATTTGTATATTTTTATTATATATATGAGGGGGTTTATACCCTCATTAATACCTCGCTCTTTACACTAAAGCTTATATTTGTCCCAATTCTTTAAGAATGACCCCTGCATCAGAAAGGCCGTAGAATAAATAGCTGAAATTACTAAAAAATACTTTAGCGTAAAGAGCGAGGTATTTAGGAGGAGAAGAACCCCTAATATGCAAAATAATCTCTTTTTGTTTTAAGTTCTAATGCTGCTCCTTACTTTCAGTTGAAAAAACTTCTTCATATTTATTTTTTCATTGTTCTTTTTTTATGATAACGCTAGAAAATCCTGCATCCCCTTCATTGACTTTCTCTTCCCCCGTGACATATTCCTCCAAGGAAATATCCACCTACATAGCCCCTCCCCTCAAACCTCCCCCCCCAACCAGCGTGGGAGGGGGCCTATGTGCCCTCCAGTTTTTTGGTCACTTAAAAATGGCACTAGAACATTCATTTCCATTAGAATGAGCCCTTTTGAAACATTTTAGGACCACTTGGTCGATACGAAGACCCCTGGGGAAAAAAAACAAACAAATAAACATGCACCCGTGATCGGTCTTCTGGCAAAAAATACGAAGTTCCACATTTTTTAAGATAAGAGCTTGAAACTTATACAATAGGGTTCTCTGATACGCTGAATGCAATGGTGTGATTTTTGTTAAGGTTCTATGACTTCTAAGGGTTGTTTTCCCGTATTTTTCAAAATAAGGCAAATTTTCTCAGGCTCGTAATTTCTGATGAGTAGGACTAAATTTGATGAAACTTACATATTTAGAATCAGCATAAAAATCTGATCCTTTTAATGCATCTTTTAGTATCAAAATTCCGTTTTTTAGAGTTTCGTTTACTATTGAGCCGGGTTCGTTACCAAGAACTGTTTGATAATTTTAAGGATACAGATTAGGTTTTTAAGTACAAGGGTTCCAAAAATACTTAGAAAGAAATGAAGAAACCCAACTGTACGAAAAGATTGCAAAATTTGAAACATAAAGCTAAAAAATTAACTTTATCTTGATCAACTTAGTGTTGAATAATGAGTACAGAAAAAAAAATTGTAATCTACATTGGTGATCTGCATTCAGGCATCTGATTCTATGCAATACTTTGTTTGAGGGTGGGGGGGGGGGGTATTTTCTTGAGAAAATGTTAAATACACGACTGGCGTGAAAAATTTGATTGAACATATATAATTAGCAACAATTTTAAAATAAGTGCAGTTAAATTCTGTGCGATTAGACGATTTTGAATAGTCTTGAAAAACAGATAACAATCTTAGAATATGCAGCGTACAAAAAAACTAAACTAGCCTTAACCGATAAACACTAAAATGGTTGTAACATATACTGGATAAAAAATACTTGGATATTATAATAAGTTATATAGATAATAAATTTAATGGGTATAATTCATGATTGATTCATCCATTAGGTCAATATTTTAACTAGGATGGTAACCAAAGAATGGGTTTGGGAAGCAGGGGGGAAACATACCCCGATTTATAATAAATTTATTTATTTACATATTTGTTTTTCTTTTCCGAAACTGATTGTTCAATAATCTAACAAATTGAAATTGTTTCTATGTTTGATCGTTTTGATACTTTATTCTAATCTGAATTTTCCTTTTGAGCTATCATTATTCAAAAAGATAACTTTTGTGCAAACCGTAAAATAAACCTCACAAAATAAACAAAGAAAATAAACAAAAAATACACAATAAACCTCGAATTTAGGAAGCTGTTACATTTTTATAAACATGCCCATATCCAGCAAAGTCATTTATTGGTAGACAATAATTTGGGAAACAATTACAATTACCCAGCTTATTTTTAATCACACATCATTAGAGGGGGCTGCTACCGATAATAGCAGAAATCGCTCAGACAAAGTCAGTACCGTAGGTAATATTAAATGTCCGTCATTTGTCAGTTTAAAAAGTAAGGATAATTGTCCCATCCCCCCTTTTATTACAGTATATCAAAGAATGTATAAATATGGTTTACTGTAGGATCCATCTCTAAGACTTTTATCTAATGTCATGATACGCCCCCTTATTGTTAAATCTGACTTTCCCGGCAATATTTCCTTTTTTGAAGAAGTATAATCCCTTTAATCCTCAAACGTTTTAATCCTTTTTTTGGAAAAACAGTAAAGGAACCTTACAATAGCCTTGTCCTCCTTTACAATTCTCCTTTTTTGTTATTTTATATTTTTGGTGCTTGATAATTTTAAGCAAAGCTCTTCCAGTACAGCTCCCTGTTGGCTCTGTTTGAATATTTCTGTTTGTTCTGTATGCTAAATAAAAACTCTGGAATTGTGCTTTTGGGTGGAATCCTATAGGGATAATCTTCCTTAGGGAGGGAAACTTCTGGGGGGTGAATATTCCAGAGGAGATGTTACGCTGGAGGGATTTGACAAAATTAATATACGAAATTCTTTTTAATTGTTTTACTTTTTCTTTGCCACGATTTTTCATATGGAGATGTTCCGGGAGAATTATCCGGGTTTTTTCTCGCGTGTTTTTTTCCTCTTTCAGGATTAATCGTCCGCAAGCAATTTTACAGGGAGGGGGATGCTCAACGAGGATAGAACTATCTGGAGAAATTTGAAGGGGGATGACTTTACGTTGAACGAAGTCTCCACGGAGTTTTCCGTAAGGGGAGAGGTATATTACATAGAGGTTGAGCCAGATTTACCGGCATTATTTTAAAAACGAACAGAAATTATTCCATATATGAAGGGTTGCCCCCTCCTCGATATGTTGCTCTTTACGATACATGTTGACAGTTCGTCCCAATTTCTTACGAGTGTCAACTGAAACACGGGGGCTGTTTGATTAGAATAGGAGTCTTTTTTAAAGTCCTAACAGCTTTAGCGTAAAGAGCAATGTATTGAAGAGGGGGTAACCCTTCATATACGGAATAAATCTGCCAACATCAATTTGCAAATTTTGTTTTAATTTTTCATATAGGCCTATGGTGAGCCAAATTCAAAAAAGCAAAAGTTGAAAAACATTCAGAAATTAAATAAAAAAAAAAATTTAACTAAAAGTAAGGAGCAACATCAAAACTTAGAGCGCACAGATATTATTCCGGATATGAAAGGGGATGTCCTCTCCTCAATGCCCGCTCTTTACGCTAAAGTTTTTATTGTTTCAAAAAGTAGAGTTATGACACAGGGTCAAACTTTAGTGTAAAGGGTGAGGGGTTGAGAAGAGGACAGTCCATTTCTTATACGAAGCAATTTCTGTTCGTCTCAAGTTTTAATGTCGCTCCTTTTTTTCAATTAAAAAAACTTATTTTTTCTTTATTTAATGTCTCTAGAGGTCTTCCCATAGTATTAGATGTCTTTCAGGAAAAGTGTTTATTCATTCCATGTCTAAGTTACTTCTGCATCACGAATGAATGTTTTTTACAATTCAACCAATTAATTAAAAAAAAACATAATCATTTAATTAGCTTCTGCTGAAAAACATAACTTCTATATCACTTCTTTTAAAGTCATTTTCAGCTATATGTTAAATCTCCTTCTAAATCTTCTATATGTTAAATATCCTATCTGTTAAATGTCTTTGTCTTGTCCCAGTTTTTTTTTCTATTTATATATAAAAGTGTTTTATTCTTGTTTTCTGTGGTCAAAGCTTCTTGGGTGTGAAGCAAAGCTTCTTGGGTCTAGTAACCGCTTTTCTTTGTAATAGTTTTTCTTTTAGTATTAATAAATTGATTGATTGATTGAATGATGAGTCGGAAAACAAAATAAACAAGAAAAAAAATAAAGAAAACAACAAACAAAAGGAACGAGCAAATACATAAGAAAGGGTGGAACGAAGACGGTAACATAAAAGTGAAAATAAATCTGAAAATCAATACGAGAGGAAATTTTTAATATGTTTTAAGGATTTTTTTCAGGAAAGCGAAGCTCAAAAGATTTTTTAAGGTTCATGTATTAGAAAATGCATTAATATGGTTGATGATACAATAAAGCTCCAAAAGCTCTGATCTAATGTCTTGATATACTCCCCTCGTTTTTACATCTGACTTTCATAGCCTCTTTTTGGAGAACTATAAAAGAAGTTCAAAATCGCCTCTCATGGGAAGACAAACGAAACTAGGATTTACTCCTTTCTATCCCATTCTTGACATCTAGATGCGAACTAAATCTCCTGGTTCTGAACTTTATCTTATGAGGGGCTTTGTCGGTGGAAGTCTGTGAGAGCTGCGATATCTCCGACATGTGACTGGGACAGATGAAAGGGAGATGAATTCAGTCTTATCTTGACAGGCTTCAAAGGTAAGGCACGTGCTGTACATGTAGCTTTTATTGAACTATTAATAAGAAGTGTCTCATGCAGGCTTGTCCCAACACAGGCCTTTTCAAACCTTATTAAATGAAGAATACCGAATGAGGTCAATTGCGTTGATCGCTTTATAAGATCCTCAAAGGTACAAGTGCCTTTTTATCATGTTGAACTACTTCTAGTCTTTTTGACCTCGTGGCATAAAAAAAAGCAAATAGAACCTTATATCTAAGAATGTATTTGGCTGAATTCTGGTGAAAAATAGCAGGATTTATTAAGTGAAAATGACCGATCGGCGTTGCCATAAAAATTTTCGGCTCAATTTTGAATAAAATTAGAGCTCCTGGAAGTCTTACAAAAATGTTTTAGAGAAAATTTACGTACTTGTATGATATACCCTCTACCCAATATTCTTCTAATATGTTTGCCTGATACACAATCCTATGGAAATATACCAAAGTAAGATAAAACCATACTACTTCAGAAACGAATTTGAGCTATATATTTGCACATTGGTGGGATGGGGGTAAAGCTTAGCGGGTATATATGCCTAATGTGCTAGGTACAATTATTCTGAATATTATAAAGTAAGAATTGTTTTCTAATTCTTCTTCTAATTTGCAAATGTATAGCCGGAATTATATATTTTCGATCTATTCTGTCACTTCTCTTTGTCTTGTTTCCTGCTAAGCTGGAAGAAACTAATGAAAAACCAGTTCTACAATGCGTCAATGAAAGAACAACTTGATCGGTAGGGGGTTTATCATACAATTACCAGAATTTATAATTGAAATTCCAAGAACAAAATCTAAAAGTGACATATAAATACAAATATGAATCATGACTATAAATTGTAGGCTAAAGGTAAATCTAAAAATAAGAATTACGAAAAAAATTGAAATGAATAGATCCTTGCTATTTGTTACTTTTCATGTAAGCAGGAGATACAAAAACGATATAAATGAGGAATTGTTACCACAAATGTTTGAAATTTGTGAATGTCGACATTCGCCGGTGAACATTCAAAATACCTTTTTTTTTCAATTTAATGCAAGGTTTGATGATGACAGGTTAGGTTAGATTTGGCTAGGTTAGGTTGGCTTATGTTAGATATTTAACCCATTTCTGATACTTAAAAGCAAATTTAACCTAACATAATATAGTCAAACCCAACTTTAACTTTTACCATCATAGCTTGCATAAGGCTGAAAAAGCTGACTCGCAATGCTAATTGAATCCAAGCGGAGAAAAAGGAATTTTGGAAATTTACTGGTGAAAGTTCACATTTCAGACATTCACGGTAACAGAGTAACACAAAGAACAAAATAAAAAACTATATAGAAAAACACGTATTCAACGATTATGTTTCTCGGATTCGAGCTACGTCGTTTACTAGAAGATGACATTTTCAGAAATATTATAATTACTAAGTTGGTTTTTGAGCAGTGAATTGCATCTGAAAATACATTTGCAATTCATTTGAAGCAATTTCATCTCATTCCAAGCTGTAAATCTGAATAATAAAAACAAATAACGAGCATATAGATATAGTATGGATAAAATAAACAGGCTAAATATAAAAAAAATACCACACACACTCTGTCACGAAACTATAAACAGAAAGCTTTTCAAACAGTTCGTGGTAACGAACTGTAGTAAGGAGCGACCCGGTTCAATAGTAACCAAAACTCTAAAAAATTGAATTTTGATATCAATAGCTACATTAAAAGAATCGCATTTTAATGCTGATTTTAAATATATAAGTTTCATCAAGTTTGACTCTTTGCCACAATTCTACTTTTTAAAACAATTAAAAGCTTTAGCATAAAGAGCGAGGGATTGCGGAGGGGACAACCCATTTCATATACGGAGTAATTTCTGTTCGTTTTAAGTTTTAATGTCGCTCCTTACTTTCAGCTAAAAAAAAATTAGTTTTTTTTATTTATATTTATTTGCTCTAAATGGGTACCCGGAGAAATCTGGGGAAGGTAAACAGGAAGGATGTGCGAAAGCACAGGATGGCTGGCCCCCAGTCCCCCATTGCACTTCCTGGCTGAAGGGCCAAGAAACGGAGATCAGCACCGCCGGTACGGACTGTAAAGTCTTATGCCGTATCCCTTACCTTTTACCTTACAATTTGGAACCGGCGGAGAAGCGAATTTTTAAACTACGTCGAGATGAAAATGAACTAAACATGTGCCCACAAGAATTACTTGGTCTTCATCTGGTGGAGGTAAATCCAGGTGCCGAGCCAAGATTGACTATATTCACAACTTCGCCTCAACTCAGTTCACTCATTTCACAGAAAAAGAGAGAGAAAGCTTTCCTATAATACCATTCTGAGAGGTGTGTTTTAATTTCATTGGTTTACGTCTCTGACGCATTTTCGTAAACCAAACCGGTTACTCAAAAAGCATGAGAAAGGGAAGTCATTTAGACCCATCTTTTTTAAAACTTGAAACGTTCTTTTGAGTTCCTGGGTGAAAGTTTAAGCTAGTAAAACAATTGAATTTTTTTCGTTTTAAAAAAAAATTTTGCAAGTAAAAAATTTGTTTCTGTGTGACATAATCAAAGTATCCGGTAAATTTAGGGAATATTCCAAATAAAAAACTTTGTTTGCAATACTAGCATTAAAAGTGTTTCTATTGTTTTGCGCCACAAGATGATAAAAAACGCCAATTATCTTTGGCAAAATCTCTTTTGCTGAGTAAAAAGGGTTATAGAGGTTCCCATTCTTGTTTAAATAAGCTCTCTCCGAATATTTTAATGTCATTACCCAAATTCATGCATATGAAATGGTTTATTATAAAACCGAGCAACAATTTTTTTTAACAACTAATAAATAAGATAATAAATCATTAATAATAAATAAGTAATAAATAGTACCATAAATAACCTCATAAATAAATGACCTAAATAACAAGCAATAGATAATAAAAATAACAATAAATAACGAACAGTGATACGTAATAAGGACAAATTGGTCGGAAGTAGTAGTCAAAAAACAAGCATATATTTTTTATATTTGAGGTTTATGTTTCAATAAAGAAGACATCTTTAATTAGCACTTCTGAAAATGAAGAGTTTTTATACTTAATGGCGTAGGTTAGAAACATTAATGGTTCTAATAGATGGTTTCTCTCTACATTTGAGAAAGTGGTCCGTCACCACCTTTATGGTCATCTTACGAAGTATGGTTTTATAAGTGTGACACAGTTTGGTTTTTGGAGAATCCACCCTACTAGGAATGCTGCTATTCACCTCGTCGATTTCGTGAAAAATTGTCTTGAAAAGGGCAACATTCCCCTCACAATATTCTTTTATTTTAGCAAAGCTTTTGATACAGTAGATATTGGTGTTTTGTTGTAAAGATTGGAACGTATTGGTCTAATAGGATCATGCTTCAAATGGTTTGAAAGTTATTTGAATGGTAGGTTTATTTTAGTTACATTAATGTTATGATCAATGATGTCACTTTTACTTCATTACGTGTAACTTGTGGGGTCCCACAAGGCTCGGTACTTGGTCCTCTACTGTATTTGGTATATATTGACTCGATGAATTTTTACCTGCCAGATTCTTGTGTGACCTCGTTCGCTGATGAAATTGCTTTAACAATGTCTAGTCTGTGCTTAAATAGTTTGGTTTTGAAGGCCAGTCGTGTTTTAAGAAGTTTTTATGTTTTTGCTAGTTTATACTTATTATATCTTAATATTGCGAAGACTATATTTATTTTATATGCAAGAGTAGGTAACCTGTCTTGGCTTTTTTCTACAATTGGCCATGACTTTGACTTTTCCCACAACTATTCCCTTTTTTTAAATTCAAAAATCAACGGAGAGACATAAATGGAAAAATTATGTTAGCGAAGGGGGCAGTTAAACAACTGCCTGATACACAATTCCTTGACTTCTAGCTAGATTGCAATCTTTCATGGAAACAACATAGTCGTACTGAAAATCGCAACGACAATCGCAGTTGCAATTAAAATCGCACGAGGACTTGTTGATATTCAAACCAACTTACATTCTAAGAATTTTATACCGCCACAAATGTTATTACTTTTATATAACGCTTTGGTCCACCCTTATATTTCATAAGGATGTGTGCTATGGTCTAGTAAATGTCAATCAATTTTAAATGAATACAAATTATGACACCAAGGCTTGTTATAACAGACTTCAAGTGCTTGATGTTGGGTAACTGCAAGTCTACCAAACAGGAATATTCTCGTATCAGTGTTGGAATTGTGTTAGTCCTGAGATGTTTCATGGTTTTTATAGAGAAATAAACCACTTCATAGTTATAGTACCCGCAATTCTGATAATCTAGTCACTGAACACAGAAGTGGAACTAGAGCTGGTTTTTCTGTCATATATCTAGGTCCTGCGGTTTGAAATTTTCTTCCAGAGAGCTTTTGGGTGGTGGATCACTTTGGTTTATTTAAGAGTGTATGATTCCCATCTGCATATGATTAATCATTGTTCTTTTTCAATGACAAGAAGAAAATGTATAAACATAACGGTCCTAATAATTATTGGTGGGTCCATGTTGAAAGCAGCCATTATTCTCATGTCTAGAAAGATTGTATATAAAGCCAATTTTCTTTTATTATAAGCATAAATTTAAAGATGATATGTGAAATGAGCATAATGAAAAAATGACCCAAATGGTTTTAGCTAAATATTTGGTTCTCTATTTGAAAACCCATTTAAAAAAAATAATAAAATAAAAAAAATACAGAAAACAATTTAAATAAAAATAACTTAAAACCCTAATATGACAGTAATTGCAAGGAGAAGCAGAGAGAAATTTTGTGGATAAAAACTCGTACTGCCTTGCATTTCAAACAGTTTGCGGTAACGAGCTGTAAGTAAGGAAAGACTTTTGCTAATAGTAACTCTAAACAAGGAGTTTTTATAACAATATATAAACCAAAAAAATTTAAATATTTTCTTGATTATAAATGGATAAAATCCATTAAACTTAAAGTTATCTATCAAAGGATAAGGGCCTAAGAAGATTTGGAGGATTTCTAAAAGAAGGGGAAAACACCACCCAAGCGGCGAGTAATCTTAATGAAGATTATACCATAGAATCAAGTTTATCATGGAGCTTGTTAAAAGGAAGTTGAAAGTTCTGGTTACCTTTTGTAGCAAAAACGATTTTTCCAGAGCAAGGTGGTGTTTTCTGCCTTTTCTTAGAGAGAAAACTCTGAGATAGTCAATCGACTCTAAATCATCGAAAACCTGTTATTGAGCTTCCCAGATTCATAGGCAGTAATGCCGCGTGGTAATGCATTAGTTTCTAAACATCTACGTAGACAATCCCCCCCCCCCCAAAAAAAAAGAAGCTAATACAGTCATAAGTTTTAGAGCTAATATAACTAAGATGATTCATTTGAGGCCTGAAAAATTATATACAGTGATGTAAAATGTAGGATAAAGCATGCAGTATGAGTCCCGAGGAAGCGCCCTCTTATTGCAGAGATGATAGTTTATTTTGGATAATAATACTTTGTTTCGGAATACAAATACACTAAACTTTTTCTCCCGTAATACTAATATACAAAAATAAATTTGTTTACAGATTTGGATAGTCTTGACGGAGGGGGGCATCCCTCTGCATGCTGAAGTTAACACTGAGTATGCTATTAAAAACGAACAGAAATCAAATAAAAAAACAGTTTTTCAAACGATTGTTAAGAGTTACGTTTAAACTTCAAGCGAACAGAAATTAATTCATAATGATGGAGCTACCCCTCCTCAACCTCTTGCTCTTTACATTAAAGCTCGACTTTCTGTCCCACTTTCTAAAGAACTGCTGTTTAAATACGAGGGCTGTTTACTTTAGAAAAAAAGATAATTCGAAAAACGCCGTAAAACTTTAGCGTTCAGACTGGATTATTCAGAATGGAGCAGCCCCCCCCTCATAAGCGGATTAATTTCTGTTCACTTTAAGTTTTGATGTCGCTCTTTACTTACATTTAATTTGTTTTGCATTTTGATGATAGGACTTCTTGTAGCTCCAAAGGTAAGAACTGAGAGGATTGGCTTCTAAGAATGCATCGCAAAAATAAACCAATGAAACTAAAGCACACTTCTAACGCAGAACTGTAGGACATCTCTCAATTTCTCTTTGGTTCTACTAGTACTATTTGACAGCGGCCCCTTATGATAAGAATTGATGAAAGTAGTAACACTTTCTAATAAGTAAGACGTCCTATCAGAAAAATATAAAATAGCTAATTGGTCAGTAGTAATAACTATGCATAAACCTTTTCAGTTTCATTCAAAAACACCGAAGCGAGTGAATTTGAAAGTAAAAAAAAACGATTAATAATGGTTTTGTTATGTCCGCTTTATGTTTCAGCTTCAAAAGTTTAGTCTGGTATCGAGAAAGGTGTAAAGAAATTGACATTTGGAAAAGTGAATATGATTCAGTAGGATTTGTTATGCGGTCAAAAAATACATGGGATTGAAAGAAGCTATCTATTTACCAGACGTTCAGGAGTCTACTTCTGCGTGACTAACTCTTCTCGGCACATCAACCTCCTTATATCAAAAGCTTGTTTCCTCTTCACAAGTTGGGTCTGACATTAAGAAAAGCGTGAAAATATCAAGATTGGAATAATGAACCTGGTTTAGTTTTGTTTGATATATTAAAAAAGCAATGTACGTTATATTTCCTATCTAGAAGCACTGATACGAAAAATAATTTAAACTTTAAAGAGTCGGGTAGTTTGGAGGGGGTAGCTCATCCCAAATTAGAGGTAACGCTTGGTAGGCTATTAAAAACGAAGAGAAATCAAACAAAAATAAAAGTATTCGAATGAAAGCATAGAGCCTGAACATAGTTGCAGTAGATAAAAATGAACAGTTATTATAGATTTTTAGTCTTATAGAACTAATACCTACGACTATCGCATAGTTTCACATTTTCTGTTTGGTTTTTTAAGTACTTTCTTAAGGGAGGGGAGTATCTAAGCCCCAAAAAATGTGTATTAGACCCATATTTTCAAGCAATTCTATGAACATAAAGAAGGAAAACGACCAAAAATGGGGTTTTTTAAAGGCCAAATGAAAATACTGAAGAAAACAGAGAAAGCAAATTTTCCCGAAATATTCGCTTTCTGTGATTTCTTCAATATTTTTGTTTTCCCTTTAAAAACCCCCCTTTTTGATCGTTTTCCTTCTTTATGTTATGGCTGGCCAATGTGGTTCAAGAAATTATCTTCAATTCCATGAAAGGTGCTTCGGATGAACTAAATGAGTATCTAAGACGATTATAGACTTAGCTTCTGACCGTCCCAGAAGAATATTGGAGTGTTTAGTACAAGTGCTGAGGGGGCAGAAGCTCTCCTCTTATTGCTGAGACAAAAATTCATTTTAGACAGTTATACTTCATTTCAAAAGTTCAATACACTGATTTAACTCTTTTTATTGAAGCATTCTTCATCAGAAATTAAACTTGGATTGAAAACGTTTAAGGGGGTGATAACTCTCGTTATATTGAGGGAGGCACTATGAACGTATTAAGACCAAAACTAAAAGAGAAGTTTTCTCAAATTCAAGTAAAGAGCGGCATTAAAGCTTAAACGAACAGAAACTCTTCTGTAAGAAATATTATATATTATAAATATATATAAATATATTAAAATATATATAAATATATTATAAAAAACAAAATAATTACCTTTTGAGTCATTCACTAGATTTTGTGAGAGAGTTCAATAACAGAGTTAGTTCAAAGTCTCGAGATGTAAATTGTCTTTTTAACCTTGCCTAAATGTAAAATGAATTTTCAATGAAGGTGCAAAGTCTTCTCTATCTTCTAATTGTAAAAAGATTTTTTAACTTATGGTTATATACTTGTTTGGTTCATCTTCCCATATATATGGGGAGATAAGACCAATCAAGTATACCGTCGTATATATGGGGAGTTGAGAACACACTATTTATTTATTGATTTATATTAGCACTTGTTGTTTGTTTTTCGCTGCGATTGTTTATTTAATTTCTATTCGTTTGGGTTTTATTTATTCTTTAATAGTAATTTCGTGTCGTTTCTAGTTTAAATTTTCACAGGTATTTGTTGCTTATCTTAATTTAATGTAGCCTTTAATTTTCTTTGAAAAACATCTTTTTCGAAAAGTTTTTCTAAATTAACTTTTGTTTGTTTTTGACTGCAAAAAGTTTCAAGTTTTCAGAAAACGCCTTTTTTCGGAATCTTTCTTTTTTCAACATCAAACTTTTTTTCAAAGTATCAAAACTAGTATCAGGGTACCAAAGTATAAAATAAAGAGAGCCTCTAAGTCAAAAAGGTATCAAGGTAAGCAAAGTATCAAAGTAACAATAAGCAAGCTGCATAATTTAGAGCCATTTCCCCGGAGGGGGAGGCTCAAACCTGGAAACATATTTATTTGGCCTTTAAACTATTTTGAACATATTGGGTATCTAAAAATTTTGATCGGATGCCGTTTGGGAAAATTGGGCATGAATTAATTGCCCACTGATCACTTACTACTCATAAAAAAGCACTAAAAGTTTTAATTTCGGATTAAATAAGCCCCCTCCAAGGTCAATACGACCATCCCTTACACAAAAAACGTATGTTTTACTAATAGGCGACTCATATAAGTTACAATCATATTTCTGGGAACTATGGAGGATCTATCAATCCCTAGGTTATAGCAATTTGAATTTACGACTATTTTGAACAAAATGGCTATTTCAAAGTTTTTAAGATGCATTTTGGGGGATAAGGCACCAGGGGAGGGAGATTGTTACTTTTTGATCATTTTCAATTCTTAAAAAAGTCACAATAAATTTGGATATTCGTTTGAGTGAACTTCCTCCAAAGTTTATACAACCACGCCTTCCACAGAAGCTTTATATGCTAACTATGGGCTGCTAGTATAACTCACAGCCCATTCCCCAAGAGCTGGGGGGTTCAAACCCGTAACCATAGCTATTTAACACTGAACGGTTTTGAACAAAATAACTAACCAAAACTTTTGATAGAAAGTATTTAGAAAAATAGGCATGGGGGGGGGGGATTTGATTAATCTTCACTTTTAATTACTTTATGTGGGTCAATTTTGACTCATAAAAAGATCAAATGAGCCACTTTTGAAGTTTATACAACCATCCTTTACATAAGAACCTTATACGACCGTGGGGCATAACTTAAAATACTTGCCCCTGAGCTCTGGGAGGTTGTATTGACCCCGTAGTTTTTGTTATCTGGTGATTGAACTATTTAAAAAATGGATATCACAAAATTTTTATCGGAAGGGTTCGGGAAAAAAGGGCATGGGGGAATAGCTGCCCTCGGATCTCTTTTGGCTCGTAAAAACTGAACTAGAACTCTCAATTTCCAATCAAATGAGCCCTCTTTGAGGTCTATACAAGCATCCCTTTCATAAAAACCATATATGACCCCAGGGCATAAGTTAAAAAGCCTGTCCACGGGTTCTGTGGACAAATTTCCAATCAAATGAGCCCTCTCTGAAGTTCATACGAGCATCTCTTATATAAGAACCATATATGCCCCCAGGGCATAAATTAAAACGCTTACCACCGGGTCTTGGGGTGTCGACACCAGAGTTTTGTTATATGACCTTTGAATTAATCTCAAAATACTTATCTGATGCAATTGAGAAAAAAAAAGGCATGGGGGCCAGTTGCACTCCGATCACTTTTAACTCTTAAAAAGAGCACTAGAAATTCCGATTTCCAAACGAATGATTCCCTCCGGAGTTGATACGACCATCCCTTCCATACGAAGTGCCTCTGGGAAAATAAATAAATAAGGGTAGTGGGTGGTTTAAGGGTAGTGGGGGGAGGCTAACGACCTTCCGATCGCTTTTAACTTCTAAAAAGGGAACTAGAACTTTCTATTTCCAATCAAAAGAGACCTCTCTGAAGTTTATATGAGCACCCCTTCCGTATTAGCCGTATATGCTCTCAGGGCATAACCCACAACGCCTGACCCCGAGCCCTGCGGGGCTTGTGTCGTCACCGGAGTTTTTTTTATCTAATGAATAAACTATTTAAAAAAAGGTTGCCGTCTCAAAATCTTATCAGATGGGTTTGGGGGAAAATGCGTTGAGGGGGGGGGGGCAGTTGCCCTCGAGTCTGTTTTGACTTTTAAAAAGTGAGCTAGAACATTCAATTGCCAATAATATGAGCCCTCTCTGAAGTTTACATGAGTATCCCTTCTATAAGAGCCATATATGCCCTCAGGGCATAACTCACAACGCCTGACCCCGAGCCCTGCGGGGGCTGTGTCGACACCGAAGTTTTTTTGTTATCTGATGAATGAAATATTTAAGAGAGGTGGCCTTCTTAAAATTTTTATTGGATGGGTTTGGGGGAAAAGGTGTTGGGGGGGCAGTTGCCCTCGAGTCCCTTTTGACTCCTAAAAAGTGAGCTAGTACTTTCGTTTTTCTATCAAATGAACCCTCTCTGAACTTTATACACCTATACCTTCCATAAAACCATATCACCTATCTCAAGATTTTTATCTAATGCATTTGGGGGAAAAGGGCGTAGGGGGGCTAGCTGCCCTCCGATAATTTTTGACTCTTATAAAGTGAACTAGAACTTTCAATTTCCAATCAAATTTACCTTCTATGAAGTTTACACGAGCATGCCTTGCGTAAGAGCCATATATGCCCCCAAGACATAAGTTACATCGTCTTCCCCCGGGTCCTGGGGTTTTGCCAACACTGGAGTTTTGTTATCTGACCTTTGAACTATTTTTAGCAAAATAACTGTCTTAAATATTTATCTGATGCGTTTGGGGGAAAAGGGCGTAGGATGATAACTGCCCTCTGATCACTTTAGACTCGTGAAAAGGGAACTATAACGCTCATTTTCTAATCCAATGAGCTCTCTCTGAAGTTATATCAGCATCTCTTCTATAGGAACCATATATACCCCCAAGGGATAATACAACATGTGTCCCGGGATCCTAGGGAGTTGTTTCGACACCGGTTTTTGTTATCTGACTTTTGAAAAATTTTGAACAAAATGGCTATCTCAAAATTTTTATCTAATGGATTTGAGGAAAAATAGCGTGCAGGAGGGGGGGGGCTAGCTGCCATTCGATCACTTTCGATTCTTAAAAATTGAACTAGAACTTTCAGTTGAACCAAACTCAAAATACTCATCTGATACTTTTTGGGAAAAAGGGCATGGGGGTCTAGTTGTTCTTCGATCATTTTTGACTCTTAAATGGCACTATAGCTTCCAATTTCCAAGCAATAAGCCCTCTCCGAAATTTAATCGACCATCCCCTCCATATGAAGTGCCTCTGGGAAAAAATACTAAATAAATAATAAAACATTGAAGCCTTATGGCCTTTAAGGGTGCAGGGGGGGCATAACTACCCTCCGATCACTTTTGACTCTTAAAAAGTGAACTAGAGTTTTCAATTTCCAATCAAATGAGTCCTCTCTGCAGTTTATACGAGAATCCCTTCCGTAACAACCATATATTTCCCCAGGACATATCTTACAACGCCGACCCCCGAAACCTGGGGGGTTGTGTTGACACCGGGGCTATTGCTATGTGATGTTTGAACTATTCTTAAAAAAATGGTTATCTTAAAATTTTTATCGTATTGGTTTGGGGAAGAAGGGCGTGGGGGGGGGGGGCAGTTGCCCTCGGGTCTCTTTTGACTCTTAAACAGTGACCTAGAACTTTCGATCTCCAATCAAGTGAACCCTCTCTGTCAAGTATCCCTTTCCATAGAAACCATCAGCGCCCCTGGGCATAACTTAAAACGACTGCAAACGGGCCCTGGGGCTGTGTCGTAACCAGAGTTTTTGTTATTTGACCTTTTAAATATTTTTATCAAAATGGTTATCCCATTTTTATGTGATGCATTTGGGAGAAAAAGGCATAGGGGAGTTAAATGCCCTCTGATCTCTTTCGACTCTTAAAAAGTGTGCTAGATTATATACTTTCCAAACAAATAATCCCTCACCATAGTTTATACGAGCAACCCTTCCATAAGGACCATTTTATGCCCCCAAGGCATAACTTATAACGCTTAGCCCCGGACTCTGGGGGGTTTTGTTGACACCAGTGTTTTTGTTATTTGACCTTCTAACTTTTTTTTATCAAAATGGCTATTCCAAAATTTTTATATGATGCATTTGGGGACAAAAGGGCTTGGGGAGGGCTAGCTGCCCCCCGATCACTTTTGACTCCTTAAAAATAAACTAGACCTTTTAATTTTCATTCAAATGAGCCCTCTCCGAAGTTTATACAAGCATCCCTTCCATAAGACCTTTATATGCTCCCAGGGCATAACCTATAACGCCTGTTCCTGGGTCCTGGGGGGCTGTGTTGACAATGTAGTTTTGTCATCTGACCTTTGAGGTAATCTCAAAATACTTACCTGATCATTTCTGGAAAAAGGGTGGGTGGGGTAGTTGCCATCCGATTACGTTTGACTCGTAAAAAAGGCACTAGAATTTCCGATTTCCAAACGAATGAACAACTCCGAAGTTTATACGATCATCCCTTTCATATGAAGTGCCTCTGAAAAAAATAAATAAATAATAAAATTTGAAGGTATGCCCTTTAAGGGCGTGTGTGGGGAGGCTAACTGCCCTGCGGTCAATTTTGATTCTTAAAAAGTGAACTAGAACTTTCAGTTTCCAATCAAATGAGCCTTCTCTGAAATTTATACGGGCATCCCTTCCATTGGAACCATATATGCCCCCAGGGCCTTACTTACAACGCCTGCTCTCGAGTCCTGGGGGGGGTGTCGACACTGGAGTTTTGTTATCTAGCTTTTCAACTATTTTTAACAAAATGGCTATCGCAAAATTTTATCTGATTCATTTGGGGGGGGAAGCTATGGGGGAAGGCTAGGTGCTCTCCACTTTGGGGGGAAAGCTGTGGGGGGGGGGAGATCCAGGTGCTCTCAAATAACTTTTGACTCTTAAAAAGTGAACTAGAACTTTTCCTTTCCAAACAAATGAGCCATATCTGAATTTTATACGAGCATCCCTTCCATAAGAACCATAGATACCCCCAGGGCGTAACTTACAATCACAAAGCCCGTCCCTGGGCCTTGGGGGGTTATGTCGATACCAGAAATTGTTTTATCTGACCTTTGAACTCTTTTTGATAACGTGGCGATCTCAAAATTTATCTGATGCATTTGGGGGAGGGTGTGGGTGGAGGGAGGCTAACTGCCCTCCGATCACTCTTAAAAGGTGAACTAGAACTTTTAATTTCCAATCACTTTTAATTGACCCTCCATGAAAACCTTATATGCCCCCAGGGCAAAACTTAAAGTGCCTGCCCCTGGGCCCTGGGAGGTTGAGTTGAAACCGGAGTTTTTGTCATCTGACCTTAAAATTATTCTTAACAAAATTGGTATCTTAATTTTTCTTCTGATGAATTTGGGGGGAAAGGGTGTGGGGGGAGGCAAGTTGCCCTTCGATCTCTTTTCACTTTGAAAAAATCAAATGAGCCCTCTATGAAATTTATACGAGCATCTCTTCTATAAGAACCATATTTGCCCCAAGGGCATAATTTACAACGCCTTCCCCCGGGTCCTGGGGGGTTGTGTCTACCCAGGAGTTTTTTTTATGTGATCTTTGAAGTATTTTTAACAAAATAGCTACCTCAAAATTTTTGTCGGAGGTATTTAGGGAAAAGGGATGAGGGGGGCTAGAGGCCCCCCGATTACTTTGGACTTCTAAAAAGGGCACTAGAACTCTCGATTTCCAATCGAATGAGCTTCCTTTGAAGTTTATACGACGACCCCTTCCATGTAAAGTGCCTCTGGAAAAAAATAATAAATAAATTTATAAATAATTGCCTTTACTATAGGCAACGCTATAGCGTTGCCTCTGACTATAATTTTATACTCCTCCTGGATATTTTCTTTACACTTGTCTATTGTTTTGGTGGTATCTGCTTTATTTTTTGTTCTTTTGTGTGCGAATATAAACAAAATTTGGTTTTATTGGAGGTTGTGATGGTCTTTTGAAAATATATATTATCTTTGCGTCAAATGAAAGATATCAACATATAGTGTGAAGTAAATCAGGGGAAATCAAACAGGAGACTTTGTTAGAACATACCAACCATCAACAAACAAACAAAACAAGTTCCAAATATCTTGAGAAAATACAGTTCTAAGTTACAGTATGTCAAAATTATTGAAATAAATTGTGTTTTATATCAATGGAAAATTTCCTTATATTTTCTTATAACCTGCTAATGACAAAAAGTAAATAGAATAGAGTAAAAGAGAACAAAAGAAGAAAAATACAAAAAACCCAGCACCTAAAAAGAAAAACATCAATTCAAAAGGGCACTCCCAGCCATCCAAAAAACATACAACAAGTTACATCACAAAAGTATACATCAACTTAAGATATTACTAACGGCTGTACAATGTTGCATTACTATGCACCAGCTATTAGAGTAGGGCCTGTACCGCTTGTACAGGCACACAACAAAATTTTCGAAATTTTTGTGATCCAATTAATGTGGAGGGGAAATTTAAGCGCTAATATCCTCTTTATAGAAACAAAACTCCCAGAAGTTCAACATATTGGTTGTATTGAGTTGAACTTTTGACTGGGTCAATCTGTTTTGTTGTCTCTCTCTCTCTCTCTCTCTCTCTCTCTCTCTCTCTCTCTATATATATATATATATATATATATATATATATATATATATATATATATATATATATATATATATATATATATATATATATATATATATATATATGTGTGTGTGTGTGTGTGTGTGTGTGTGTGTATATATAAATATATATTTAAATATATATATATATATATATATATATACTAGCTGTTGGGGTATAACCCACCAACACCTAGTTGGTGGGGCGCTTCGCGCCCCCCAAGCCCCCCCGCGCGCGTAAGTCGTTACGCGCCATATTAGTTACGCGCCATTGTAGTTGTGTCCCTGTGTCCCACCTGTGAATATAGATAGATTTATATATGTGTTTCAAACTACGTAAAAATTGCGAATATACAACATTTTTGGCTTTCCCACTACTGGGAGCTTTCCGTTTCCAATTGCCAGCAATTGATCTGAAAATGTTTGACCAGAGTCATCGTTTTGCAATCGGACACGCATATTTGTAGTTAATTTTAATATTTTTACGTGTGCCCATAAATTAGAATTTTTCAGGCAAGCATTCATTTCGTCTGCAGGAGTTAAACTACGTAAAAATTGCGAATATACAACATTCTTGGCTTTCCCATTGTCTGTGCATATACAAAGCCGTATGTACTAATAATGACGTCATATGCAAACGCTCTTTTTACAAACAAACAAACATGCATACACACAACTCGTTTTTATATAGATAGATAGATAGGTAGATACAATACAAATTAACTGCGTAAAACTTGCGAATATACAACATTTTTCGCTGTCCAATTGTCGCTGCATATAAATAGATTGTCAGGTTTACCGACCCTCGAACATGCAACGCACAATTGTCCATGGGAAAAACAATCAGTATTAAGATCTATACCACATTTTTCTAATGATTGACCTTGAGCTTTGTTAATGGTGATTGCAAATGCTAATCGAATTGGGAATTGCAATCTTTTAAATTGAAAAGGCAGATCCGTTGGAATCATGGGAATGCGAGGAATAAGAACAGCCTCACTCTCAAAAGGCCCTGTCAAGATTGTGGCCTCTATTAGGTTTTCCATTGTTTTTTTTACGGCAAGTCGCGTGCCATTGCAAAGCTTTGGTGGGTTGATATTTCTTAAAAGTATTATTGGTACGCCTATTTTTAGTTGTAGCACGTGTGGTGGAAACCCTGAAAGATCTATGGAATTTAAAAATTCAGATGGATAATTAACCGCTTCATTTGGTTCCAAAACTGTGTCGACTGACTTGTAAAGGACTGCCTGGTCTCGAATCTTGGTCAAAACAATATTGTTGATTTCGTGGACGTCTATATTTTTGGGTGCGAGAATCGCTCTTTCACTTAGCGATTTATTATTTTTATAATTTTTTAGAATATTCGGAAATACTTTTTAAATCAATTCATTTTTGGACGTCACTAAATTACAGGAATCAGCAGGTAGTTGTATACGTCCTGAAATTTAGTCTATCGTATCATAAATGTCTTTTTGTTCCGATGTTAACTTGGAAATGTTATTTTGTACATACGACAATAGATCATTCGTACTGTAACTTTTTTCACGATCCAATTCTACACATGTCGAAACAGCAGCGATACGGTTAGGTGAAGGCATTCCCAAATCCTGAAGAGGTTTGTTTGCCATACGTACGCACAAATCTTCTATAATAACTAAAGTGTAGTTATAAATTTCTGATGTAAAATCAAAAGTCATATCTGACGTCTCTAACTGTTTTCGATGGAGTATATCTTCGGACATTTTTGACTTATATTTTTCCCATAACTCTGTAGGAGAACAAGCTGATGGCAGCTGATGGAGAGCAAGTTGTTAAAATGATGCCAAACAATGCACGAATTTGACTTGGGGTTGACGTTTCGCACTAATGGGGAATATGGAACAACCCACTGGTTATCTACTTCGATGGTGGTACCGTTGCCATTGTAGGTTCTTCAGTCATTTTACAATTAGAAATTTCTCTTTCAACGGTCTTCTTACAATTAAAAATTTGTCTTTGAACGATATTCTTAAATACCTGTGTCCTGGTCGTCATTTATATTCCCTGTGTCCCGGTCGTCATTTGTGTCCCGGTATCCCAGTCTGTAATTTCTCTTTGAGTGTCCCGGTCGTTATTTATATTCCCTCTGTCCCGGTCGTCATTTGTGTCCCGGTCTGTAATTTCTCTTTGAGTGTTTTTTCTTTTTAGTATTTTTTAGTTTTTTACATTTTTTCTTTTTTCAGTTTTCTTTTTCTTCTTTATTTTTCAGCTTCACTATGAAATACATATCGCCGAACCTTTGTTTTTTTAACTAAAATCTGGTAGGCATTATCCTTATCCGAGTCAAAATCCCAAACCCAATCATCATCGCTATCATTTTCAGTTTTGATATGTTTTGACTCTCGCTGTCCAGGTGGATCTTCATCTAACTGCGCGGTTTTGCGTTCTTTAGCCTCAAGCCTGTTTCCTTGCCGTTCTTTTGATTCCTCGGCACGCTTTCTTTTCTGACTTTCTCTATCAGCAGCAAGTTTTTTGGCATAGACTCTTTGAGCATCTTCATCGGCTTTTGCCATTGTAAGTTCATCAGTCATTTTAAACTTAAACATTAATAGATTTCTACGTGAACATATATGTCTTAAATATCTTTAATGACGTCACCGTCATAGCAAAAATGACGACAACTAACTTCATGACGTCAGCCGACACAGAAACATGACGTCACCTGATCCACAGACAGACACACAGACAGACAACTTATTTTTACATATATAGATATATATATATATATATATATATATATATATATATATATATATATATATATATATATATATATATATATATATATATATATATATATATATATATATGTGTGTGTGTGTGTGTATATATATATAAATATATATTTAAATATATATATCTATATATATATATCTATCTATATAAAAATAAGTTGTCTGTCTGTGGATGTGTGGATGGATGTGTGGATGGATGTGTCAGGTGACGTCACCTGAAAAAACTGGATTAGGTGACGTCAAAACTGAAAAAACTAAAAAAAGGCAAAAACTACAAAAAAAACTAAAAACTAATAAAAAAAATAAAAAAGCTAAAAAACTAAAAAAACTATAAAGGTAAAAACCAATAAAAAACTAAAAAAAAAACTGAAAAAACTAAAAAAAGGCAAAAACTACAAAAAAAAACTAAAAACTAATAAAAAAAGTAAAAAAGCTAAAAAACTAAAAAAACTAAAAAAACTAAAAAAAGGTAAAAAACTAAAAAAAATAAAAAATAAAAAAAAACTAAAAAAAAGGAAAAAACTGAAAAATAAGCTAAAATAAAGGTAAAAACCAATAAAAAACTAAAAAAAAAAGGAAAAAACTAATAAATGACGACACTCAAAGAGAAAGCGACCAGGACAAAAAACTAAAAAAAAAGCAAAAACTACAAAAAAACTAAAAACTAATAAAAAAAATAAAAAAGCTAAAAAACTAAAAAAACTAAAAAAAGGTAAAAAACTAAAAAAACTAAAAACTAAAAAAAAACTAAAAAAGGTAAAAACTAAAAGAACTAAAAAAGAAAAAAATAAATGACGACACTCAAAGAGAAAGCGACCAGGACAAAAGGAATGTTCGATTAGCAATCAACAAAGCACCGGGACACAGGGAGTATAAATGACGACCAGGACACAAGTAAAAAAAAAAATTAACAAAACTAAAAAGAAGGTAAAAACTACAAAAAAACTAAAAAGAAAAAAAAACTAAAAACTAATAAAAAAACTAAAAAATCTAAAAATCTAAATAAACTAAAAAAGAAAAAAAAAGGAAAAAAATAAAGGAGAAAAACAAAACTAAAAAACGAATGTATATACAGACCGGTACACCGGGATACAAATGACGACCGGGACACAGGGAATATAAATAACGACCGGGACACAGGGACACAACTACAACGGGGACACCGGGGGAAACAGGGGGATATAAATGACGACCGGGACAAAAAAACTAAAAAGAAATAAAAACTAAAAACTAATAAAAAAAACTAAAAAATCTAAAAATCTAAATAAGCTAAAAAAGAAAAAAAAAGGAAAAAAATAAAGGAGAAAAACAAAACTAAAAAACGAATGTATATACAGACCGGGACACCGGGATACAAATGATGACCGGGACCCGGGACACAGGGAATATAAATGACGACCGGGACACAGGGACACAACTACAACGGGGACACCGGGGGAAACAGGGGGATAACCTGACAATCTATTTATATGCAAAGACAATGGGACAGCAAAGAATGTTGTATATTCGCAAGTTTTACGTAGTTAAAACCATATATATATATATATATCTATATTCACAGGTGGGACATAGGGACACAACTACAATGGCGCGTAACTATTATGGCGCGTAACGACTTACGCGCGCGGGGGGGCTTGGGGGGGGCGCGAAGCGCCCCCACCAACTAGGTGTTGGGGTGGCGCGAAGCGCCACCCCAACAGCTAGTATATATATAAAAATAAGTTGTCTGTCTGTGGATGGATGGATGGATGTGTCAGGTGACGTCACCTGAAAAAACTGGATTAGGTGACGTCAAAACTGAAAAAACTAAAAAAAGGCAAAAACTACAAAAAAAACTAAAAACTAATAAAAAAAATAAAAAAGCTAAAAAACTAAAAAAACTATAAAGGTAAAAACCAATAAAAAACTAAAAAAAAAACTGAAAAAACTAAAAAAAGGCAAAAACTACAAAAAAAAACTAAAAACTAATAAAAAAAGTAAAAAAGCTAAAAAACTAAAAAAACTAAAAAAACTAAAAAAAGGTAAAAAACTAAAAAAAATAAAAAATAAAAAAAAACTAAAAAAAAGGAAAAAACTGAAAAATAAGCTAAAATAAAGGTAAAAACCAATAAAAAACTAAAAAAAAAGGAAAAAAACTAATAAATGACGACACTCAAAGAGAAAGCGACCAGGACAAAAGGAATGTTCGATTAGCAATCAACAAAGCACCGGGACACAGGGAGTATAAATGACGACCAGGACATAAGTAAAAAAAAAAAAACTATCTATATATATAAAAATAAGTTGTCTGTGGATCTGTGGATCGTGGATCAGGTGACGTCACCTGAAAAAACTGGATCAGGTGACGTCAAAACTGAAAAAACTAAAAAAAGGCAAAAACTACAAAAAAAACTAAAAACTAATAAAAAAAATAAAAAAGCTAAAAAACTAAAAAAACTAAAAAAAGGCAAAAACTACAAAAAAAACTAAAAACTAATAAAAAAGCTAAAAAACTAAAAAAACTAAAAAAAAGGCAAAAACTACAAAAAAACTAAAAACTAATAAAAAAAATAAAAAAGCTAAAAAACTAAAAAAACTAAAAAAACTAAAAAAAGGTAAAAAACTAAAAAAACTAAAAACTAAAAAAAAACTAAAAAAGGTAAAAACTAAAAGAACTAAAAAAGAACCGGGACACAGGGACACAACTACAACGGGGACACCGGGGGAAACAGGGGGATATAAATGACGACCGGGACAAAAAAACTAAAAAGAAATAAAAACTAAAAACTAATAAAAAAAACTAAAAAATCTAAAAATCTAAATAAGCTAAAAAAGAAAAAAAAAGGAAAAAAATAAAGGAGAAAAACAAAACTAAAAAACGAATGTATATACAGACCGGGACACCGGGATACAAATGATGACCGGGACCCGGGACACAGGGAATATAAATGACGACCGGGACACAGGGACACAACTACAACGGGGACACCGGGGGAAACAGGGGGATGTAAATGACGACCGGGACACCGGGACAGGGAATGGTCGATTAGCAATCACCATCAACAAAGCTCAAGGGCAATCATTAGAATCATGAGGTATAGATCTGAATACAGATTGTTTTCCCATGGACCATTATATGTTGCATGTTCAAGAGTCGGTAAACCTGACAATCTATTTATATGCAAAGACAATGGGACAGCAAAGAATGTTGTATATTCGCAAGTTTTACGTAGTTAAAACCATATATATATATATATATATCTATATTCACAGGTGGGACATAGGGACACAACTACAATGGCGCGTAACTATTATGGCGCGTAACGACTTACGCGCGCGGGGGGGCTTGGGGGGGGCGCGAAGCGCCCCCACCAACTAGGTGTCGGGGTGGCGCTATATATATATATATACACCAACTAGGCGTATATATATATATATATATATATATATATATATATATATATATATATATATATATATATATATATATATATATATATATATATATATATATATATATATATATATATATATATACCATCTTTTTTTGGTAGGGGGAAGGGGACAGTCCCCCCGATAATGTGGATAAAAGATTATTATATATCCCATGTACCTTGACTATCCGGATATGGACCCCTCTTACCCTCCCCCTCCCAATAAAAATGTTGGAGATTCACCAATACATTTAAATACACATATATATATATATATATATATATATATATATATATATATATATATATATATATATATATATATATATATATATATATATACATATATATATATATATATATATATATATATATTTGTGTCTGAATATTTTCAAGATTTTCAGTTTATTAGCCTCTCCTGTCTATAATATCAGCCAAAAAAAATACTGTAACTTTCAAGATCAGTACAAAAAAACTCGTATCTTTAAACACTTTGAAATATCTTTATTACGGCAATAAATAAAGTAAAGTGTCCCGAGAAAAGGATCATTTAAATTCTACATACTTCCAAATGATAAAAATCAAAGAATTGAAGGTATGGCATTTATACCGTGTAAACATAATTATTACCAAATATCCTGATGTATATCACTCTGGTAATTACAGGTTGTAACGATCAAAGGATTACCCCGGGTGTCAAGACCATTGAAAAAAGTGGACCGTTACTGAGAGGGGTACCATTTTATGTTATCCTGGGTAGCGAATGGGCTGGATGGGTGGACCCAAAGATTTCTATATCGGTTACAACTGCTTATTAAAGATACTAAAGTGAATAGTTGGAATAGCAGCAAAGGGCGTTTGGGCCATGGTATTGATTCATTGCTTTGCAAGAAAAAATAACTAATAGACTCAACATCAGACAGTTGGCAAAAAGATACGTTTGAATATTTGCGAGTGATCTACGTTTTAAATATAACGATGATACCATTGATTGAGGTTTCTTATGAAGAAAATTTAAGAGAACGAATGGTAATTAATTAGAAAGAATCTTTGGGAAATGGTGTTTTCTCTCTTTTTTGAAGAAATTGAATGATTCTGGAAAATTCGAACACTGGAAAAATTTGGAAAACATTTGTTCCCAATTTGTCACCAACTTACGACCGCAAAAACTTGCGAATGTGACTTTTTGTGAATCCTGCTACATACGTCTGCGGCTGCAACTGTGTTGCGGCTGCAACTGCGGCTTCAACTACTTCTGACTGCAACTGTGTCTTCAAAAACAAAAACAAAGTCTTCTTTTTTAACTGAAAGTTAGGAGCGACAATACTACAAAAATGAACAGAAGTTATTCCTTATATGAAAGAAGCTATCTGTTTCTCAACGCCTCACTCTTTGCGCTAAAGTTCGACTCTTCGACACAATTCTAATTTTAAAAACAGTTAAAACTTTAGTGTAAAGAGTGAGGTGTTGAGGATTGGACAGCCCCTTTCATATACGGAATAATTTCTGTTTCTTTTAAGTTTTGATGTTGTTTCTTACTTTCGTTTAAAAAAACTTGTTTTTTATTTAATTTCTGAACATTTTTTAATAATACAGGTTCGAATTTGGCTCACCGTAAATGAAAAATTAAAGCGAAACTTGCATAATAATTTTGGCAGATTTATTCCGTATATGGGGGATGGCCCCATACTCAATACCTTGCTCTTTACGCTAAAGCTGTAAGCACTTTTAAGAAAGTTTCTTAATCTAATTAATCGGAACCCGTGTTTTTTTTTCAGACGCTCTTAAAAAATGGGACAAACAGTCAAACTTTAGCGTAAAGAGAAAGGTATTGAGGAGGGGCAACGCTTCATATATTGAATAATTTTTACTCTATGAAATTTACCCCTCCCCCTCTGGAAACCTCCTCTCTGTAAATTTAGCCCAACGTCAAGTGCACCCCCCTGTCAAATTCCCTCCAGACAGTTCCATCCTCGCTGAGTATCCCCTTCCTTGTGAAATTGCTTGCGAACGATTCAGCCGGAAAAATTTGCCTTAATATTTTTTCATTTGGATAACACTTTAATCTTTAATAAGTTTCTCGATCATTCCAGAAATGCCCCATGTCGTAGAAATTATTTCCCAGAAATCAAAACCTGCAGAAAAAAGTCTCTGGATAATTCTCGCGGAACATCTGCACATAAAAATTTGGCAAAGAGAATTAAGGCATTTAAAAAGAGTTTCGTATAGTAATTTTGCCAAATCCCCCCAATATAGAATTTCCCCTGAGATATTCACCCTAAGTAGTTTTGCTCCCCAGAAGAGATTCTCCCTATAGAAATCCACCCCAGACACATATCCCAACCCCCAAATAATGTCTGTATACTTCCTAATAACATATATAATACGTAAACAATGGGCAAATTTCATAACTTAGAGGCCTGGGGGGTCATTTTACAATTAAAGACACAATTATTTGACCTTTCAACTATACTGAACATAAAGGATATCTCAAAATTTGGATCAGCTTAGAGGCGTTGGAGGGGACTCAGTTGTACTCCAATCTTTTGGTCATTCAAAAAATGGCAAAAGAACTTTTGATTTCCGTTGAATGCGCCCACTCCCGATTTTATATTACTATTATTTCGATAGAATCACCCCTGGAAAAAAGAACAATAAAAAAGATATTAAAATTGATATTAAATTCCACCTTTTAGAGTTTCTGTTACTATTGAGCTGGGTCGCTCCTTATTTACAGTGCCTTACCACGATCTGTTTGACTGCAATTGTGAATATATGTAGTATACAACAATAGACACAGGGCAAATATCCTTATTTGAGTTCTAAAGATTGCCTAAACTAAACTAGAGCATTGACTTACTTACATTATCTATTCAATTGGATCATTTTCAAATACCTAGCTGAACATGATTAACTTAAATATGTGTTTCGATGATTTAATATTATGAATAAATTTTTTATTTGGATTGAATGAAACTGGTCTTATCAATCGCTTGGGTATAGTAAACCGGCGAAGTTATGCTCCCCAATGAATCAATGGCTATATTATTTCTTAGAGGGAATATATGGTCATCTGTGTCCAACCTCCAAGGGGCCAAATACCCCTCTCCCAAGTTTTTGCCCCCCTTTTTTGTGCTTAATTTTTTTAAATTTAATTATTTTTGATTTTATATATTTTTTTTTTATTAGAAATATTTTCAACTTTTTTTCATGTCTTAAAATGACATAAAATAAACTTAAAAAAAAAAAACTGTGATATTTTCGAAATACGGAAGGAAGAAGATATACATATGTTAGTCATGATTTTCCCTGCTAGAAAAATAATGTTTGTATTAACATTTATTTTTTTACTTAGAATTTTTAGACTATTTACTATTGGACTTAGATTATTTTTTTTAGAATAAAATTTAGCTAAATATTTCCGAATCTTTTATGATATTACCAAAATCTTGATTTATATTATCAAATATCTTGCACTAAGTTAACAAACTCTCGCCTGCTATAACAAAAATCCTCTATTGCATTAACAAAACCTACCTGTTATTATGAACACATAAACACAGACACAGAGACAAGCAAAAAGTAGCAGACATACACAAGCATAGAGAGAGAGAGAGAGAGAGAGAGAGAGAGAGAGAGAGAGACGAAAACACTTTCAAACCCATAGATTCAGGCATTAAAACACACAAAGACAGACACAGAAACATGCAAACACCCGCTCAGATACATCGGGGAAAGAGACAAGCAAACAGCCACTCAGACACACAGGTACACAGAGAGAGAAAGAAAAAACACCTACAAAGACACCAAGCCAGAAACCAAACTACACAAAGATCGACACGGGGAAGAGCAAACATCCGCTCAGCCACACAGGCACAGAGAGAGAGAGAGAGAGAGAGAGAGAGAGAGAGAGAGAGAGAGAGAGAGAGAGAGGCAGGCAAACACCTACACAGAGAGTCAAAGCACACAGAGTGAGACAACCAAACGAACAAAGACAAGCAAACAGCCACTCAGACACATAAGAGAGAGAGAGAGAGAGAGAGAGAGAGAGAGAGAGAGAGAGAGAGAGAGAGAGAGAAAGCGAAAGAGGGATAGAGAGAGAGAAATGTTTAGAGTCAGAGCAGACAGAGTCAGTCAAACAAACGCACAAAGACAGACACAGAGACAAGCAAACAGCCGCTCAGACACATAAGCACACACACAGAGAGAGAGAGAGAGAGAGAGAGAGAGAGAGAGAGAGAGAGAGAGAGAGAGAGAGAGAGAGAGAAACAGGGAGAGAAAGAAAGAAAGAGAAATATCTAAAAAACGCATACAAACATGCAGTCTGACACACAAACACACAAAGTGTGTTTCTCACTTAGAATAAAAGAGACAAAAACAAATACAATCACATGGATTCAGACACAAATTCAGACCCATAAACAAACAAAGACAGACATGGGGAAAAGCAAACATCCGCTCAGACAGACAGGCACAAAGAACTAGAGAGAGAGAGAGAGAGAGAGAGAGAGAGAGAGAGAAAGAGATATTCAAAACACATAATAAGAAACAAAACATAGAGAAAGATACGAGCAAACATCCTCTCACACAGGCACTTAGAGTGAGACAGACAAAACACATACAAACATACGGATTCAGAAAAACAAACACGCAAGGACAGACACAGAGACAAGCAAACACCCATTTATACACATAGGCACAGAGAAAAGACAAGTAAACACCTTCAGACACACAGATTCAGACACACACAAAACAAAGAAAGACGCAGAGACAAGCAAACAGTCCCTCAGACGCAAAGGTACATAGAGAGAGAGACAAAAAAAATCTACAAGTACATACAGTCAGACACACAAAACCACGAAGACAGACACGGGGAAAATCATATCGCCACTCAGCCATATATGCATAAGGATAGAGAGAGGCAAAAATAATTACAAAACAACACACAAAACCACACGAAGACAGACATAGAGACAAGCAAACAGCCGCTTAGACACACCGACACAGAGAAAAGAGAGAGAGAGAGAGAGAGAGAGAGAGAGAGAGAGAGAAACACAAACGCACTGAGTCTGACACAAAATCACACAAAGCCCGACATAAAGACAAGCAAACCACCTACAAACACACACAGTGAGACACAAAAACACAAAGAGAGATACGGAGACAAGGAAACCACAACTCAGACGCATATGCATAAGGAGGGAGAGAGGCAAAATAAATAAAAACAAACTGAGTCAAAGACAAAAACAAAGATGGACATAGAGACAAGAAACAGCGGCTCAGACACACTGGCACAGAAAGAGAGAGAGACAAAAAACATACAAACGCACAGAGTCAGACTCAAAATCGCACAAAGACAGACATAAAGACAAGCAAACCGCCTTTCAGACACTTGACCAAACAAAGAGAAAGACAAAACACCTACAAACACGCACAGAGTCAGGCATACAAACACATAAAGACAGACACAAGGACAAGCAAACATCTGCTGACACACAGAGGCACAGAGAGAGAAACAAGCAAACACCTAAAAACCCACAGAGTCAGATTAAAAAAATACAAAGAGAGACACAGAGACAAGCAAACAGTCGCTTTGACACACGGGCACATAGAGAGAGAGAGGGAGGGATAGATAGAGATGAAAATATCAACTAATACACACAGTCAGATATAGAAACTCACAAAGACAGAGACGGTGAAAAGAAAACCACCACTCTGACACATGTGCATAAGGAGAGAGAGAGAGAGAGCAAAAAATACATACAAACAAACAGAGTCACACACAAAACCACACAAAGACGGACATAGTGACAAGAAAACAGCAGCTCAGACGCATTAAAATAGCGACGAAGACCACACTGCCTTTCCATAACAAACAAATACAAAGTAGAAACAATAGGGAAAATCTTTTCAAGACAGTGGAAATCAGTTCTGTGAATACTTCGGCCCTATGTCCAAGGTCCGTCTTCAGTACAATAAACTTTTTTTTAAAAGCAGCCTTAGCATCCTTACTTCAACGAAGTTCAACCAGGACTGACAAAAACAATGAAGTGAGAATATAAATTCATTCAAACTAAAGAGAACAAAGTGATTAAATGCAATTTCTCAGAGCCAACCTTGCTTTTTAGCAGCCTGTCTCAAAGGCCTTTTCCTAGCTGGTTCACTACTATTATAAATCGGTTTAGTAAAATATTTTGTTAGATCATTTTTAATTAAATTTGAGCATAAAGAATTTAGTGAGTATTCTCCAAGTCCCTGTTCAAAGAAATATTATTATTTATTTTAAGATTAATTTCGATTGATACGCGAACCACCTGTTTTATCCCCAATTCATTACTGATGAGTGAAGATTTTTCAAAAAGTATCGTGAGGGACGGATTATTAAATATATGCCAACCTAAAACAGAATCAAAGGAGTTGTTGGAACCATTAGAAATTAATGCCTTGTCTATGTCTTTTTTAAGCTGTTGTAACCGTTTTTTCTAGATTCTGATGGGTCCTGCCGACATAGTAATTTCCACAATCTCAAGGTATTTGATAGACCCCTGTTTGGCGAGTAGCTGGGGTCTTATCTTTAACGGAATTTAAGAAATTAATGATTTTAAAATTATTAGTTAATACTACTTACAGATTATTTTTTGCGCAAATATATTTTAATTTTGTTGTGATCTTTGGAATATACGGAAGATAGACAATATTTGAGGGCTTATCAGTAGCTTCACATAGTGAAATATCTTCTTCGATTTTACAAGAATGTCTTTTTATTCTACGGTTAATTATTTTATTGGCAAAAGGAATGGGGTATCCATTACCAAAAAGTATATCTCTGATAAAGTTTATTTCTGCATTTATATACGAACCGGAGCAAGTTTAGAATAACGGTTACCCAGAAAGAGACATGTTAAAATAAAAAGAGGAAGATTTTTAGATTGCTAATTGTATGGTCTTTTTTATGATTAAAATAGGCTATATGTCAATCTAATCAAAATACTTTGACGATCCCATTTATTGTTTTGGATATATATTAAACTAGGAGAAAGCACTAAAACTATGAGGTTCTTACTGTATAATATACAGCATGTATAATTAATCTGAATCATTGATCTGATTGAATTGATCTTATCATTGATCTTATGTAAATCGATTGATCTGGAGATGATCCGATATGTATCAGATCATTTTGTTTCTTTACATTATTATTCACATTTTTATATTATTTGAAATAGTATTTTTACCCAATATTCTAAACAGTTACTCAGGTTGCACAGAATGCGTTACGAGTCTCCACAGCAGATAAAAGTTACACTACGGATGAAACAATGGAAGCAACAACAAAACAAGAGCTAAGAGCTCATATGGCACTTGTGACGAGGCGAGAAGAGCTAAGAGCCAAGAGATCATATGGTATGAGCTCTAACAAAATTCTATGAATCAATAGATTGATTTAAAAGTAAAATCGGAGGCTTAATGCCGGTCGGGATTTAAAATAAGAGCTCTGAGTCGCGATGTCCTTCTAAATATCAAAATTCATTAAGATCCGATCACCCACTCGTAAGTTATAAATACCTCATTTTTTCTAATTTTTCCTCTCCCTTTAGCCCCCCAGATGGTTGAATCTGGGAAAACGACTTTATCAAGTCAATTTATGCAGCTCCCTGACGCGCCTACCAATTTTTATAGTGCTAGCACGTCCAGAAGCACCAAACTCGCCAAACCACTGAACCCATCCCCCCAACTCCCCCAAAGAGAGCAAATCAAGTACGGTTACGTCAATCACGTATCTACGACATTTCCTTATTCTATCCACCAAGCTTCATCCCGATTCCTCCACTCTAAGCGTTTTCCAAGACTTCCGATTTCCCTCTCCAACTCCCCCCCAATGTCAACAGATGTGGTCGGGATTTGAAATAAGAGCTCTGAGACATGAATTCCTTCTAAATATTTCTTCAAGATCCGGTCACCCGTTCTTAAGTTAAAAATACCTGAATTTTTCTAATTTTTCCAGAATAACACCCCCCAGCTCCTCCAAAGAGAACGGATCCGTTCCAAATCTGTCAATCACGTGTCTAAAACTTGTACTTATTCTTTCCATGAAGTTTCATCCCGATCTCTCCACTCTAAGCGTTTTCCAAGATTTCCGTTTCCCTCCTCGAACCCCCTGTGTCGCCGCATCCAATTCGAGTCGAAAATGGAGCATTTGAGACATAAGATCCTTCTATGTATCAAGTTTCATTAAGATCCGATCACCTATTCGTAAGATAAAAATGCCCCAATTTTCACGTTTTCCAAGAATTCCGGTTTCCCCCTCCAAGTCCCCCCAATGTCACAGAATCTGGCCGAAATTTAAAATAAGAGCTCTAAAGCACAAGATCCTTCTAAATATCAAATTTCATTAAGATCTGATCACCCGTTCGTAAGTTACAAATACCTAATTTTTCTGAATTACCCCCCCCCCCAACTCCACCAAAGAGAGCGGGTCCGGTCCAGTTATGTCAGCCACGTATCTTAGACATGTTTTAATTCTTCCCATCTAGTTTCATCCTGATCTCTCCGCTTTAAGTGTTTTCTAAGATTCTCCTCATCCAATGACGCTGGATCTGGTTGATATTTAAAATAAGAGATCTGAGTTACGAGGTCCTTCTAAATATGAAGTTTCATGAAGATCCGATCCCTCCTTCGTAAGTTAAAAATACGTCATTTTTTCTAATTTTTCAGAATTAACCCTTCCTCCCACCCCCCAATTCCCCCAAATAGAGCAGATCCGTTCCAATTATGTCAATCACGTATCTAAGACTTCTGCTTATTTTTCCCACCAAGTTTCATCCCGATCCCTCCACTCTAAGCGTTTTCCATGACTTTACGTTTCCCCCCAAACTCCCCCCAATGTCACCAAATCCGGTCGGGATTTAAAATAAGAGCTTTAAGACACGATATCCTTCTAAACATCAAATTTCATTATGATCCGATCACCCGTTCGTAAGTTAAAGATACCTCATGTTTTCTAATTTTTCAGAATTAAACCTCCCCTGCTCCAAACTACCCCAAAGAGAGCGGATCCGTTACGATTATGTCAATCATGTATCTAGGACTCGTGTATATTTTTCCCACCAAGTTTCATCCCGATCCCTCCACTCTGAGTGTTTTCCAAGATTTTAGGCTTCCCCCCCAACTCCCCCGAAATGTCACTAGATCCGGTCGGGATTTAAAATAAGAGCTCTGAGACACGATATCCTTCCCAACATCCAATTTCATTAAGTTCTGATCAGCCGTTCGTAAGTTAAAAATACTTCATTTTTTCTATTTTTCCGAATTAACCTGCCCCACACTCCCCCCAAATGGCCAAATCGGGAAAACGAATATTTCTAATTTAACCTGGTCCTGTTCCTGATACGCCTGTCAAATTTCATCGTCCTAGCTTACCTGGAAGTGCCTAAAGTAGCAAAACCAGGACCGACAGACAGATTTGCGATTCCTATATGTCACTGGGTTAATACCAAGTGCCACAAAAACCTTAGTGCTCAAGGTGGTATCCAGATTTTTTTTTTGGGGGGGGGAGTATTTTTCTGGGGGGGGTACAAAGCAACTTTATAAAACTCATCAAAAATTTGTTTAAATTCTGTTTAATTATGTTTTTACAGGTTAGACAAGCATTTCGGGGGTAGAGAGGCTCAAGCCCCCCATAAACCTGCTGGTCACGGTCTTGTTAGTGTTATATATGGGTCTATCAGGGAAATGCAGTGTTAGGGTAACGACTATTATGTTGAAAAGGCACATAAAAAACGACATCTAATGATACTCCTTTAATTTTATTGAGAGGTATCCAGCGGAAAAGCCACTCTTGCCTAGAAAAATTATTTAGTTTTTTCTTCCTAGTAGCCTGTCTCCAGGGCAACATCTCGAGGAAGGTAAATCAATAATTAGGCAATCTAAATTCATGATTTCTTTATGCTAGGATGTGTACGCCCCCTTTTTCAAAATCTCGAGCCATCAACCTGTTGCTGTTATAACTTGAATAAAATTCAAACCATAAAATTAACACGCGGCTTATACGAGAAAGCATTGACTTTTTTTTCTTGTTTAAAGAATGGATGTCAGATGAGAGGTCGAAGAATAATAGCTGAATAAAAATCAGTCAAATTAGTGAGTCTAAATCTTCGTTATTTTCTCGGCATAATACCTTAAATTAGGTATGTTTTTTTCCAAACCACACTCTCTTTCTAAATGGACTTATCCCGATTTTACCGTTTATTTGACCTTTGTTATACTTTGAAAAAAAATGTCTTTTTCAGCGATATAAAATATCTTCTCAAAGAGTTGTCTGTTATTGTATGATAATTACTATCAGCCAAATGAAATACAATAAATAAACAAATTAAAATTAAAGTGAAGATTTGTATTATAACGTGTTATGAATAGAAATTATTTCGTAAACTATTTGGCTACCTCTACATCAAGCCCCAAGTGTGTTTGCTAAAACTTGAACTGTTTGTCCCCAATTCTTTAAGAGTGACTGCTCTAACACGAGTATAACTGGAATTTAATAGAAAGTATTTTTTGTAAGTAAACCAAAACTAGAGAGCTCTTTAGGTATGTTGTTATTTTCAGTTTGAATGTTTCAAAAGGCAATCTTTTGCATATTTAATGCATATATATACTCTTATGCAGTATCAAATCCAGTCTAAAGATCATGGGTTGAGAAGGAGTCATCCTCCTTATCTGGGGAATAATTCCTGCTCGTGCTGATTTTCAATGTGGTTCTATATTTTTATTTGAGAAGATTTTTTTTTCGATATTATACCAGGGTTTATCCTAAATGAGACAAAATCTACCACTCAAATTCGACTATTCGAATCAAAGTTTTACTACTTCCGTAAAAGGGCTAATTTTTATTGTCAAAAGAGCTCATTTTAGTCATTTTCATCTTAAAAAGAGCTCATTAATTAGATATTTCTGAAAAAGAGCTCGGTAAGAACTTTATGGAAACAAGTAATATTGTCCGAAATGAATTTTCGCCTCTGCAATAAAATTTTCACCCCCAAACACAAACTAATGCCCTTTAGACACCTCTCTCCCTAAAAGAGAATTTGTTGGACAACACCCTAATGTCCAACAAATTCTTTTTGAAATGAATTTTTGCCTCTGCAATAAAATTTTCACCCCCAAACACAAACTAATGCCCTTTAGACACCTCTCTCCCTGAAAGAGAATTTGTTGGACAACACACGTAATGTGCAACCATAAGATACTCTATTGCTGTTAGTTTTATGGGTCAAACATTTTCTATCATTTCAGTTTTGCCTCGAAATTTAGTTTCATGGCGTTCAGTTTTAGACTCCATTTATGCTAAGGGACAAATGTATTTGTCCCTTAAGGGTATCTATCCGAAGAAATGGTATAATGTACACCAGTAGAGTCTTTGAGGCTGGAAGAACATACAACTAGCTTTTCAACAATTCCTAGAATTTTCGCTGGAAAAGATTTTTCCCTGTTCATACGATCTGTATGTTATAATCTGTACATTGGTGTTATCAAGAAACCTTTTGTATTTATTTATACTTAATTAAATTTATTAGGTTACCATACTTATTTTTTATCTATTTATTTATTTCTATAGTTTTAGACCTTTGGATTGATTACAGTTGTCATAAAGCTTATTTTCCTTTCTCTATCTATAAAGCTTACAGCTTTCTCTCTCTTATGAAGCTTGTTTATAGACTCTCTCTTACCTTCTGCTTCTTTTATAAAGCTTTCTCTCTCTTATAAAGCTTGTTTTTGAACCCTCTCTTTCCTACTGTTTCTTTTAAAAGGCTTTCTCTCTCTCATAAAGCTTATGTTTAAACTCTCTCTTGCCTTCTGCTTCTCTTTCCTTATGCTTCTTTTACAAAGTTTTCTCTCTCTTATAAAGCTAATTCTTAAACTCTTTCTTTCCTTCGGCATCTTTTTCCTTCGGCTTCTTTTATAAGGCTTTCTCTCTCTTATAAAGCTTATTTTTAAGCCGTCTCTTTCCTTCTGCTTCTTTTATAGAGCTTTCTCTCTCTTATAAAGAATATTTTTAAACTTTCTCTTTCTTCTGCTTCTTTTTTTCTCCATTTTATGAGTTTTTTTCATATTGTGTGCTTAAATGTTTAACAGTTTAATATTCAGAGTTTCTTTCATCCCCCCTGCCTTATAAACCCTGGCGCCTTTTTAGAGTTTTGAGATTGTACTAATGATTGTTTTTTGCAATTTTTTTTCGGTTGAAATATATCTTATCTTATATCAAAATTCATAAACGTGACAATTTCCATTTGCCTGATATTTTTGTGTGATTTTTATGTGATTAGACACTCTTTGCACAATTTAGGACTTCAGCCTATTTCTCTCTCTTATAAATCTTATTTTTGAATTCTCTCTTTCCTTCTGCTTCTTATTCCCTCTGCTTGTTTTATAAAGCCTTTTAAACTCTCTCTTTCCTTCTGCTTCTTTTATAAAGTTTTCTCTCTCTCTTATGAAGCTTATTTTTAAACTCTCTCTCTTTCTTCTGCTTCTTTTTCCTCCTTTTTTTCATATAATGGGCTTAAATGTTTAAATATTTAATGCTAAGAGTTTTTTCATCCCCCCCCCCCCTTCTTACAGACCATGGTGCCTTTGTAGAGTTTTGAGATTGTACCACTGAATTTTTTTGTAATTTTTTGTTGTTGAAATATATCTTATAGAAAAATTCATAAACCTGACAATTTTGATATTTTTGTATTTTTTTTGTGTGTGTGTGATATTTTGGTGTGATTTTTATGCGACTAGACACTCTTGTACAATTTAGGACTTCAGCTTATAGACGGTCACACGCGTGTCCAGCCTTCTCTTGAAAAGAAGTAATTTCATATTTTGTCAATACCGACATTCGGGCTATTATACATTTTGAATTTCACTGCATAAAAGACCACACCCTTTTTGGGGATGTTTAGCTTCAAATTCTGCAAATATTCTTGCAAATTTGCTCTTTATGCAAAGTTTTAAACCATTTTATCTTTGTATGCTAGTATCTCTTGATAGGCAACTTTAAAAGCAGTACATATTACATATTTAGAATCAGCGGCGTAATTTGCTATGGTACAGGGGGGCAACTGCCCCCCTCCCTCTACTGAAATGTAGGGTCTTCGAAAATCTTACCATAACCAAGATAAACCTACATAGTCCAAGCATCTACAGAAACAAGTTCGTTTTCTTTAGTATACCTTTGTCTTTATGGTACTATTGACAAACTTTTCTTTTTGCGCTGTCATTTCAACTTGAATTGGGGAAATCAGCTCCAACTTTGCCCTTTCTCCACCCATGATTCTAAAGAAGTTACGCCACTGTTTAGAATAAGCAAAAACAGTAGATTCTGTTATATTCAATTCTTTGGTTTCTATTAGAAAGATTTCCTCTTTACTTGTATTTTTATTTACCACAGTTTGATCGAAAGCTCTTGCAAATGCGAGGAAGACGACTGCCTCCTCCTTCTGCCCTCATTTCTCGACCATTATCGCCTCAGTAATGATGATCGTCGTGGAAAATGAACTCCTTTAAATTGTTATTTGAAGGGAAGGGGTTAAAGTATCAGGATTGATTACAAGTTCTTCTTTTCCACAGCTTCTCTATTTATTTTTGTTTTCTGTTATTTTCTATAAGATAACTTTCTATCATTTAGATAATATTACAATATAATATTAAATAGATAACTTTCTATTAATTTTCTTTTTCAAGTTATCTCTTTTTTTACAGGGATGTCTCCTATGAACACTGACAAGGGGGTCAGTGGGTCAATACCTACTGCTCAACAAGAGGACATAACATATTTATATAAATGTAAAATAAAGAGCATTTTCATTTAAATTTGTAGCTTCCACCCCCACGCACCCCTTCTACCAAAATCTACTTTTAAACATATATGAAGCTTCTCCCTTTCCTGGAAAGCAAGAAGACGTTGAAGAATGTAAGTAATACGTAAATTGAGAAGGATTCTCACTTGAATTGTCGCAGACACAAAGCTCCTGATATTACTGCCCTCCCCGCCCTCTTGGAAAAATTTTTGATGGTGATCATTGTGCCACCCACCTCACCACCCTTTAAGTAAGTAATCTCGTTAATATATCTAAAATCAAACCAGCCAGTTATGACAAAACAAAGAGAGAGAAAATCCCAAAATAAGGAACAAAATGAATGGGAATAAGGCCAGTTGGCTATTTATTTTGTTTGCCAGTTCCATGTTGGCCAAGTTCCGTGTAGGCCAGTAGAAGGAAAGGAAAAGACGAACTAAACGACCTATATTTTGTCTGTATAAAACTAGGAGTTTTCAGTACTAAATGAAGAAGAAATTAATTAGTAGAACTGGACATAAAATTTAGAATATGAGAAAACAAGATCTAAACCTAAAACAACATAAAAAAAAAAAATCTGTATATACAATTAATACTACTGCGGTTAAACACAGCAGAGCATTTCTAAAACCAATCATGAGTTACTTCAGTGAACACACAAAAGCAACTGGATAAAAAATAAGAAAATGAATTTAACTATTTTGTCGTGAAATAATCTCTCCGGTGGCATCCGATCCTGCAATTCTTCTTGGTCTTGTATTTACTTTAGTTCCCTGATGATCTTACAAGAGCTTATTACAATTATTAGCTATAGATCTAATTTAAGAATAATATCATATATTGCGTCAATATTTAAATTTTCCCGTATCTCTATTTACAGATAAATTAGCAAAAATAAGTTTATATTTCAATGACTTCTCTAGCCCATAGTGTGAAGTCTCTGTCAAACAGTTCGTGGTAACGAACTATGGTAAGGAGCGACCCGGCTCAATAGTAACCAAAACTCAAAAAATGGAATTTTTATACCAATAGCTACATCAAAAGAATCGCATTTTATTGCTGATTTTAAATATATAAGTTTCATCAAGTTTATTTTTACCCATCAAAAGTTGCGAACCTGAGAAAATTTGTGTTATTTTAGAAAATAGTGAAAAACAACCCCAAAAAGTCATAGAATCTTAACGAAAATCACACCATCAGATTCAGCGTATCAGAGAACCCTATTGTAAAAGTTTCAAGCTCCTATCTACAAAAATGTGGAATTTTGTATTTTTTTTTGCCAGAAGGCAGACCACGGATGCGTGTTTATTTGTTTGTTTGTTCGTTTTTCTCCCCAGGGGTGATTGTATCGACCCACTAGTCCTAGAATCTTGCGAGAGGGCTCATTTTAACAGAAATGAAAAGTTTTAGTGCCCTTTTTAAGTAACTGAAAAAATTCGAGGGCACCTAGGCTCCCGTCCCACGCTAATTATTTTCCCAAAGTCACCATATCAAAATTCTGACCAGTGCTTACATATAGTAATGGTTATTTGGAAGTGTACAAACGTTTTCAGGGAAATTTTTAGGTTGGGGGGGGGCTGAGAAGATGGGGATATGTTGGGGAACTTTCCTTGGAGGAATTTGTCATGGGGAAGAAAATTTTCATGAAGGGAGTGAAGGATTTTCTAGCATTATTTAAAAAAAAAACAATGAAAAAATAAATATGAAAAAGTTTTTTCAACTGAAAGTAAGGAGAAGCATTGAAACTTACAACGAACAGAAATTATTACGCATATGATGGGCTCACCTTCTCCTAATACCCCGCTCCTTGCGCTAAAGTATTTTTAGTAATTTCAACTTTTTATTCTACGTCTTTTGTGATTCAGGGGTCATTCTTAAGAAATTGGGACAAAATTTAAGCCTAGTGTAAAGAGCGAGGTACTGACGAGGGGGTGAACCCCCTCATATACGTAATAAGAACATGAGAATACAGGAGTTCGTTACGTAAGCTAATTTGTAAGTTACGTAAGCTAATTTGTAAGTTACGTATATCTTTTATTAATAAAAACATTCGTAAAAATTAAAAGTTCTAGTTGCCTTATTAAGTAACCAAAAAATCGGAGGGCCACTAGGCCTCCTCCCCCGCTCCTTTTTTTCTCGAAATCATTCGATCAAAACTATGAGAAAGTAATTTCGCCAAAAAAATAAATATTCAAATTTTATTATAATTAATTATCTGCGGAGAGCCAAAATCAAAACATGCTTTGATTCAAAAATGTTCAGAAATTAAATATAAAAAAAAAGTATTTTTAATGGAAAGTAAGGAGCGGCATTAAAACTTAAAACGGACAGAAATTACTTCGTATATGAAAAGGGCTGCTTCCTCATCGACGCCCCGCTCTTTACGCTAAAGTTTTTACTGTTTTAAAAAGTAGAGTTAAGAGAAAGACTCAAACTTTAGTGTATAGAGTGGGGCGTTGAGGAAGAAGCAGCCCCTTTCATATACGAAGTAATTTCTGTTCGTTTTAAGTTTTAATGCCGCTTCTTACTTTCCGTTAAAAAAACTAGTTTTTTTTAATTTAATTGCTATAAATGGCTATGGCCTCAAAGTGGTAACATAAAATAGTAACGGTACAGCTACAAGTGGTAGTAACGGTAATAGCTACAAATAGGTAACGGTGGAGCCTTCGTTGTCTTTATGAGAACAATTACAATTCAATTCCCAAAAAGAAGAAGTTTTTCAAATAAAAGTAATTGCCATAACTCAGATCAGCAGAAACTCAAAATTCCAAGCAAAATCAATTCAATAAAGAATAAGTTGAGTCCAAAAAAAACTATTAAATAAATAATCATAGCAAACAAACATAGAACAGTTACCAATATAAATGAACAAATAAAGCTTAAAACGAGCATAAGTGAAAACAAATTATATTGAAAATATTTTCTTCTGTTTCTTCTTATTTTTTTCTTATTACAAATTAAAAATTTGAAAATAAAAATTACAGTAAAATAAAATATTGAACTGACGATCTTTTAGGAATTAATTTCATTATATATAAACATTCAGTTTAATTTTATTGGCTGTTTCTAAGACTGTTGAAGAAATATACAGTTTTCACTACAATCAAAAGTTTAACAATTGCCCCCTTTCCTACCTTAAAAAGTCTAAAGTCTACTGCGTCAATAGCGCTTTCAAGAAAACGAATAATGTTGCAAATATTTTCTTTTGTACTTATTACAGCGTTGAAAAATAAAAGTAAAAACTGCAATGAAATAAAATCTTTATAGCACTTGAGTTTTCTCGGTACTCCGAACAGAAAAAGGAACAGAAATTATTCCGTACATGAAAAGGGTTGTCCCCTCCTCAACGCCTCGCTCTTTACGCTAAAATTTGACTCTTTCTCATAGTTCCACTTTTAAAAACAATAAAAACTTTAGCGTAAAGAGCGAGGCATTGAGGAGGGGACAACCCTTTCCATATACGGAATAATTTCTTTTCGTTTTGAGTTTTAATGTCGCTCCTTACTTGCAGTTGAAAAAACTTGTTTTTTAATTTCTGAACGGTTTTAAGTTAATGCATGTTTTGATTTTGGCTCACCGCACATGAATAATTAAAGGGAAATTAGCATATTAATTTTTTTACCCCCTTATATTTTTATTATTAATAATTTTTTAACGCCCCTTATATACGTAATATTTTCTGCTTGTTTTAAGTTTTAATGCTGTTCCTTACTTCCAGGTGAAAAAACTTTTTTCTTATTTATTTTTTTCATTGTTTTTTTTTTTTAAATAATGCTAGAAAGTCTTGCGCCTCCTTGATGGAAATTCTATCCCCTCATGATAAATTAATCCATGGAAAGATCCTCCCACGCAACCCCCTCCCCCGACCCACCTCCACCCCAACACGATAAAGTACCCCTGAAAACGTCTGTACACTTCCCAATAATCATTACTATATGTAAACGATGGTCAAAGCTTGTAACTTGCAGTCACTCTCCTGGGGACTGTGGGGGATTAAGTCATCCTCAAAGACATAGTTATTAGGCTTTTCGATTGTGCTGAACAAAAGGGCTATCTCAAAATTTTGATCTGGTGACTTTGGGGGAAAATGAGTGTGGGAGGGGGTCTAGGTGCCTTCCAAGTTTTTGGGTCACTTAAAAATTGCACTAGAACTTTTAATTTTCGTTAGAATGAGCCCTCTCGCCACATTATAGGACTACTGGGTCGATAAGATCACCTCTGCAAAAAAAAAAACAAACAAACAAACAAATAAACACAAATCCGTGATCTGTCTTCTGGCAAAAAATGCAAAATTCCACATTTTTGTAGATAGGAGTTTGGAATTTCTACAATAGTGTTTTCTGATATGTTGAATCTGATGGTGTGAATTTCGTTAAGATTGTGTGAATTTTAGAGGGTGTTTCCCCCAATTTTCTAAGATAAGGCAAATTTTCTCAGGTTCGTTACTTTTGATGGGTAAGACTAACCTTGATGAAACTTATATATTTAAAATCAGTATTAAGATTCGATTCTTTTGATGTAACTATTGATATCAAAATTTCATTTTTTAGAGTTTTGGTTTTTATTGAGCCGGGCTGGTCCTTACTACAGTTCGTGACCACAAACTGTTTGATATTCCAAAATCCTCCTATCACTTTTCAACATCCCCGCTAAGTATTAAGTTTCAACTTAATACCTTTAGCTGTTCTCGAGGTATTGCAAATATGTTTTTTGAAAAACTGGTTCCACGTAGTATCTTTTAATTTGAACTATTGTAGGAATCTATTTCTGCTGGTCTCCAGTTAAGTGGGGCTCTTTACATTCATTGAAAATCCTGTTTTTATAATTTTTATCAAATTAATTGCTATTCGTTTATTACGAAAGTTTTTAATGGTTTATAAAATGAATATTTCTATAGTTTTCACTTTTTAGGTTTAGTAATTAAAATAGCCAGTTCTTATTTATTAATTCTAAATTGTACTTTTTATTCATTTCAACATCCCCTCAAAATGCCTCAAAGTTTCAACTTTCTTCCCACCCGAAGTTTTATCTTTCAAAGTTTTTGGGGTGGAAGTGTCCAAGGCTGGTGAACTTTCCATTGCTATTCTTAAAAAGCAAATTGTTGACATATTTAAAAGTTTTAAAATTATTGCATTAAAATGTAAGTTAAAGTTTACAAGTATGAAAGTAAAGGCAAACAAAATAAATAGTTTATATTATTGAATGCAAGTGATGTTTTAGCATATTTGAAGCCAATCAATGCTTCCGAGTTTTCTGAAACATTGAAAAATATGAAAATTTGAGCTTCAGGCTCTGATTTTGTAACAGTTAAAACTTTAAGGTATATTTACCCTATTATTTCCGGTCATTTAGTGTACTTATTTAATGGATGTTTTAGGACTGGAGTGTTTCCAAGTTGTTTTAAAATTGCAAAAGTTATTCCTGTTTATAAAGGTGGGGATAAAAATGCACTAGGAAACTATAGGCCCATTTTTTATTACCAGTAGCATCCAGATTGTTTGAGAAATTAAAAGTTAAAAGAATGGTTGAATTTTTGGAGAGTAAGTCATTTTTTAATCCAAATCAATTTTGTTTTTGGAGTGGTTTATCTAATCAGAATGCTGTTTTATTTTTGATATTTTTTGTTAGTGATGCATTGGATAATGGTATGAAAGTCGATTCTGATATTCTTGATATTGTAAAAGCTTTTGACTGTGTTGACCTCAATGCCAAATTAGAAAATTGCGGTTTTAGAGGACTATTTCTTGAATAACTGTCTTCATTTTTAAAAGAAAGATCTCAATATGTACAACTAGGGGATAATATTTCTTCAGTCAGTAATGTTAAATTTGGAGTACCTCGAGTATCTGTTCTTGGTCCCCTGTTATTTCTAGTTTTATAAATGACTATCTGTTGGGGGGGGCGCTTCGCACCACCCCAACACCTAGTTGGTGAGGGCGCTTCGTGCCCCCCCCCCAGCCCCCCCCCCCCCGTGTGCGTAAGTCGTTACGCGCCAAATTAGTTACGCGCCATTGTAGTTGTGTCCCTGTGTCCCACCTGTGAATATAGAAAGATATATATATATATATATATATATATATATATATATATATATATATATATATATATGTTTTTAACTACGTAAAACTTGCGAATATACAACATTCTTCGCTGTCCCATTGTCAGTGCATATAAATAGATTGTCAGGTTTACCGACTCTTGAACATGCAACATAAAATTGTCCATGAGAAAAACAATCCCTATTCAGATCTATACCTGATTATTCTAATGATTTCCCTTGAGCTTTGCTGATGATGATTGCTAATCGAACATTCCCTGTGTCCCCGTCGTCATTTATATATCCCCCTGTGCCCCCGGCATCCCCCTTGTAGTTGTGTCCCTGTGTCCCGGTCGTCATTTATATTCCCAGTATTCCGGTCATCATGTGTGTCCCAGTGTCCCAGTCTGTAATTTCTCTTTGAGCGTCCCAGTTGTCATTTATATTCCCTGTGTCCCGGTGTCCCAGTCGTCATTTGTGTCCCGGGGTCCCGGTCTGTAATTTCTCTGTGAGTGTCCCGGTCGTCATTTATATTCCCTGTATCCTGGTTTTTAGTTTTCTTTTTCTCCTTTATTTTTCAGTTTTTTCCTTTTTTTAGTTTTTTTTCTTTTTCAGTTTTTAGTTTTTTTAGTTTTTTTATTAGTTTTTAGTTTCTTTTTCTTTTTAGTTTTTTTTGTAGTTTTTACCTTTTTTTTAGTTTTTTGTTAGTTTTTTTTCTTTTTTAGTTTTAGTTTTTTACCTTTTTTAGTTTTTTTAGTTTTTTAGCTTTTTTAGTTTTTTTAGTATTTTCTTTTTAGTTTTTTTGTAGTTTTTACCTTTTTTAGTTTTTTTATTCTTTTGTATTAATGCTAAAGCCAAGGTTCGAACCTGGAACCTCTCGGACCTGGAACCTGGAACATAAAGCTTTACCAGCTCAGCTACTTCGGCTTGAATACATTCGTTTTTTGAATTGGTATATGATGAAATAAATCAGACGTAATATAATGACGTCACTCGACAGACAGGCAGACAGACAGACAACTTATTTTTATATATTTAGATTTATGTAGAGCTTTCAATATGATTTCGTATGATCTTGACTTTGGATGTGACGGGGAAAAAGTGATACTCCCCAGCTTTGCGGATGACACTCTTTTAACTGTGGCTGCACAAACAGGAATTCAGCTGTTGAGTCAAATTAGCTCTTGTCTCGAGTTTGTACAAAAGTGGATGAAGCTTAATAAGTTAAATTTGAATTATAGTAAATTTTGCTTTTTATTGTATGGTAGGAGCTCAAATTATTACCCTTGGATAGACAGTTTTAATTTTGCTGATATGAGTATTTTAAGAATAAAGTGTACAAAATATCTAGGAGTTTTAATTGATGAATGTCTTAGTTTTAGAGAATATATAGATTATATTAGTCTTAAGCTCGCTAGGAATGTTAGCATTTTAAGAAAGTTGAAGCATGTTTTCCCAAGAGATATTTTAAGAACACTGATATTATTCCTTAATTCATCCTTATCTACTATATTGTTGTACTGTTTAGGGTAGTACATTTCCTTCTCATCTCCATCATATTCCAGTTTTCCAGAATAAAGTGCTTCGAATGTTATGAGGTGTTGTTTTTAAAGGCTCGGTACAAAAGACGCATATAGATTGCAAAATCTTGCCTTTAGCAGGACTTATTACTTTTTATCGAAGCCTGTTATATATAAATATTTTCAAATTTGTTTACCAATATGCTTTAAAAGTATGTTTGAATTAGGAAGTGATATTCATACACATTTTACGAGACAGTCCAATATAATTCGTCGTCTGCCTTTTATTACACTTAGATCTCAATTTTCTATTTGGCACCTAGGACCCCATGAATGGAATTGTTTACCTACGACTTTAAGAAACATGGATGATTTTTGCGAATTTCGGCGGGAATTGAGAGCCAAGATGTTGGTTTTGTTTTAAGCGATACTGGTGAAGTGTTTTTAGTTTCTTTTTGTTTTGTCTTTTTTGTCTTTTTTTAAGTGTAATCCCGTATCGATCGTATTGCAGGGTAATTGAATTTTTTTTTCTTTTCGTTTTTCTTTTTTTCTTTTCTTTTTTTCCTCTCCTTTTTCGTATTGTTTTTTATTTGTATGTGTATTGGGGTTGTAAGCCCAAACAAGCTTTACTTCGGGCCATTTACTTGTTTTGTTTGGTTAATTTATATCAATAAACCCAACTTTCTCTCTCTCAAAATTCTGACCTATCTAGATCGTTTTTTAGGCCAGAATATATCAGGATGCCAATTTTTCTGAAAAAAGTTTGAATTGTTTTCGAGAAAAAATACATAGATTCATACATAAATAAACAAATATACAATTATTGCTCGTTTATAAAGATAGTACATCATCTTTATTGAGGAGGAGGATTTTCTGGTGGGGGGGGGGGTGATTTTCTGGTTAGGTGGGATAATTTTTCTATGGGGGAGTTTCCGTGGGAAAAGGGAATTTTCCATGGGAGAGGAGCCGGATTTCCCAGAATTAATTAAAAACTATCAGAAATGAAACTAACTATCTTAAAATTAACAGAAATTATTACGTACATATGGGGGTTGCCCCCTCCTCAATATCTCACTCTTTACTCTAAAAAGTGTCTTTTCAACCTGCAAAAAGCTTATTATTCTAATTCAACTGCCCTTGTGTATTAGGAGTCTTTCTTAAATAATTAGAACAAAAAGTCAAACTTTAGCGTGAAGAGCGAAATACAGAGGAAGGGGCAACCCCCTTGTATACGTAATAATTTCTGTTCGTTTTAAGTTATAATGTTGCTCCTTACTTTCAATTAAAAAAACTCGTTTTTTTCTTTAATTCAATAAAGCGCCAATGACACAGCAGGCTTTAGACTTTTACAGTTAAGGAAGGGGTAAGTAATTTTAGTAAAATGTTGATTAAGAAAAGGTTATATAAAAAAGCTTGGGTTGTTAGTACCCAGGTAAGTGCTTATGTACCCGTAATAAATATGCCCTGGAAATGAAGACAAATTTACACGAAAATCCAGAGGAGTAAAAAAAGTAAGATAATTTCCAAGTTCTATCAACCATGATCGCCAAGAATAATTTTTCACACGAATTAACTCCAGAAATGTCAAAAACATTTGCAGGTTCCCATAAGGACAGACAAGCAAAGTATCACATGTTCCATTGGTGTTCCCAACTTTTGATGAATTGTTTTCAACTTGACTAATTAGAGTCAACAAGAAAGCAAGGAGCTTCGCTTGAAGAATCATCAAGGGGTCGGGATCAACAACTGATGAGAAGAACTATCAATTGAAGGGGAACGGAAACAAAGGGGCGGTTTTGTAAGAATTTCCAGATCAAGGGTCTACTTTCACATTTTTAAAGTCCTTTCTTGAACATTTTTTTTTGAAAATTGAGTTGTGTCGCAAAAAGTGACGCGATGGGGGAGTCTTCGGGTGGAGGCTATGTAGATGGAGAGCTGTTTATTCACCAGGAACATAATCAAAAAATCAATATGTGTGCTTGATGAGATATTTTTACCGGAAAAAGAAACTACGAAAAGGCATCTAAAACATCCGAGATAAGTATTTAATTCTAAACGTTACAAAAGCCAATTTTGGAAAAACTAATGAAACACACAATTTTTTGAAAATAACAACGTAAAAAAACATGGTTCATGAGATAATAAAGCTAAAAAATTATTTATTTTTATCACAATTTGTTTATCACAGTCGCAAGACAAACGAAAACGAAAATGTGGTACTACAAGTACCATTACCCTTCCTCCCTCAAAAACTTCGGGTAAATTCTAGCTTAGCTACTTCTCATTATTTTGGAAAGGGGTTAGGTTGGAAAAATGAAACTTTCAGCAATGAATCCAGGGCCAAAAACTTACTCTGGGAAGGTATTACCAAGCTTCAATGATAGCCATTTTCTTATTTCCAAGTCTTAGAAATTTGCCTACTTGACAAGTCTATACCTACTGAAATTTTGACAAAACAACATTTTACCTTAAGTTTCAGTTATTAATTTCTTTGTCTCTGGCTTTAGTTCTGAAAATTCCATTTCTAGATATTTGAAGTAGAATTTCAAGGCATATCGATATGTTTTTTTTTTTCAAATTTAGGAAGGGTATATCTTTAAAACCTCACAAATTGGGATAAAAAAAAGTTGTGAAGCTGAAAACAATTTTGTTGTACTTCATTTAAACAGAACATTTATTTTGCAAGGTTTCACTTTTGAAACATGCAGATTTTAAAGGTCATCAAAGGTCAGGACTCTCTAGAGGGCGAAGGAGTGGAGATAAGTACTTCAAAATACCTTCCCGGGACATACTTTAGCCTGTAGACCCATCCCTTAAAGTTTTATTTTTCCTAACCTAACCCCTTTCCAAGATAGTGAAGAGTAGCTAAACTATAATTTTACTAAGCTTCGTCGCTGAAGCTTCTGCTTTTTTTGTTTGTTTTCCAACTTGTAAGTTCTCTCACTTAAATACTTGAGTTTCAAAAATTCCTTTTTTAGGTCTTTCCATTAAAAAATGACTTTTATTGTATCATCAGTGAAAACATTGCCTCCCCCTCCCAGCCCCAAAATTTTGAAATATATACTTTCCTCTCTACTCCTAATTTCCATAAATTGATACTACTGTAGGGTGGGTACTAGATTGTCGCAATCCCGATGTTTTCTTTTGCAAAATATTCCGAAAAATCTTGTGAATTAGCCTATAACTAGGGGAGGTCTGAAATTTCAATTGTAATTGATTTGTAGTCTTCCACTAAAACAGTTTGTTGGTTTACCTTTCCCCTTCAATCTGAGAATTCCTTGTTTTTTTCGACAATAGGCTCCTTCCCTATTAAAAAAAAGAAGCATGCGTACTTGGTTGTGACAGTCATATATTTTTGAAAATTAAAGTTTTCTAAATTTTGATATACTCCCGTCTTTCCTGCATGGGTTGCAAGGGCTCTTGGCTTAGATCTCTGCCTCTCATGAGTACTTTGGAATAAATCATTTCTACCCGTGACTGATCATTTTGGGATAGTATTAACATCCTCACTATATGAAAAGTAACATGCTGAGGCTGTATTCCATTAATAGCTTCTGGAAATTGACGTTCGCCAAAACTTTCATCAATAAACAAAGAATATAAAGATTGAATAAATACATACGAATAATCATGTATATGCCTTGCCTCCGAACCTCTACCTTGATTTGCATTCGATACCAGCAGGGTATCAACCCAAACAGCACTTAAGAATGACAGACTCAGAAAAGTTGGATGCCCATGCCCTTTCTAAGTCAACGGCATAGTGGGGGGTTAAAATGGGGTCCTTTGTTTAAAACTACCGCTTTTATAGATCATGGAATTATGATGAACATAGAGAATCACTCCTTAGTGCATTGGCATAGGACGTAGTGGTAGAGTTTACAATAGTTATACCTACACATTAAGTTTTGAACTCAACATTGTTTTCCCCGGGGACACCCCGGGGTTTGGCCACCTCCAAAAAGTCCTAGGATATACCAAAACTTCATAAATATTTCTTTCGGACAGCAAAGCCTTTAAGGAGACAAGTGCGAATAAACCATAAATGCCCAAGTCCAAAAAAATTATATAACAAAAATTGACTATCAATTACAAATCATAAAAAAAAATCCCTCTGCAATCATATTTGAAATCTCTTGCAACCCCCTATCCTCCACCAAATAAAACTTTCCCTGAACGATAACAGAACGATAACGATAACTTTCCCTGATAATAAAACTTTCCCTGAACGATAACAGAACGATAACTGAATGATTTCCCTGAGCTGGAATTAGCAGACCTAGCGAATTATTATATAGGTATGCTTGCACGATTTTTAGTTTTTTTAGGTATTTCGAATAATACGTCACCAATTCCCTAAAAAGCCCCCTAATAGAGTCTTAAGTTACTGAACCCTTTATGACTTAATAAAATAATTGCATTTACAACATTTAAAGGCTATTTCGATCGATATATCCTACCCTATTCTAAATAAAAAGTATACGTTCATCCCATTTTATACAAAACTATTTATATCCCTCCGGAAATATAACCTCAAAATATCACTAAATCAAATTAACCTGTAGAATTGCGGAGAGATGAGGGGGTGGGGTAAATCTTCGAAAAAACACAAAAGATGAGTAAACCACTTTGAAAACGAACAAGAAAAATGTAGAACTTCGATATTTGTTATATGAAAAAGGACAGCACCTCAAAGTCTTCCCTATACACTTTTCAAACTCTTGTATTTTCTCTTCTCCTGCTATGCAGCAGTTTTTGTTGTTTTCTTCCAAATCAAACAGTTCGTGGTAACGAACTGTAGTAAGGAGCAAACCGGCTCAATAGTAACCAAAACTCTAAAGAACGGAATTTTGATACCAATAGCTACATAAAAAAATTGCATTTTAATGCTTATTTTAAATATATAAGTTTCATCAAGTTTAGTCTTACCCATCAAACCTTATTTAAAAAAAAATAGGAGGAAACACCCCAAAAAGTGATAGAATCTTAACGAAAATCACACCATGAGATTCAGCGTATCATAGAACCCTAGTTTAGAAGTTTCAAGCTCCTATCTACAAAAATGTGGAATTTTGTTTTTTTTGCCAGAAGGCAGATCACGGATGCGTGTTTATTTGTTTGTTTTTTGGTCTTTTGTTCTTTTTTTTTCCAAGGAGGATCCCATCGAACCAGCGGTCCTAGAATGTTGCGAGAGGGCTCATTCTAACGGAAATGAAAAGTTCTAGTGCTCCTTTTGAGTGACTTAAAAATTTGGAAGGTACCTAGGCCCCCTCCCACGCTAATTATTTTCCTAAAGTCACCGGATCAAAACTCTGAGATAGCCATTTTATTCAGCAGAGTCAAAAACCTAATAACTATGTCTTTGGGGATGACTTACTCCCCAACAGTCTCCGTGGGAGGGGCTACAAGTTACAAACTTTGACCATTGCTTACATATAGTAATGGTTATTGGGAAGTGTACAGACGTTTTAAGGGTTTTTTTGGCTGGGGGAGGGGTTGAGAAGAGGGAATATTTTGGGGAACTTTCCATGGAGCAATTTGTCATGGGGAAGAAAATTTGCATGTACGGAGCGTAGGATTTTCTAGCATATTTTAAAAAAAATGAAAAAATAAATATGAAAACGTTTTTTTCAACTGAAAGTATATAGCAGCGTAACAAGTTTTTTTAACTAAAAGTAAGGAGCGACATTAACACTTAAAACGAACAGAAATTACTTTGTATATGAAAGGGGCTGCTCCCTCCTCAACGCCCCACTCTTTACGCTAAAGATTTTTAGTGTTTGTTTGTTCGTACGTTTGTGCATCGTAAATCTACTACTTTATTTACTATTTATCTACTATTTTAATCTACTGTACTTCTTTACTTCTGTTCTCTAAAAAATCTACCGTGGTTTTTGTTGAAGCAATTAACAATTTTAAAAAAAAGCTAAAAAAACAAAAAAATCTAAAAACACTAAAAAAACTAAAGAAAAAAAAAGAAAACATAAAAAAAGAAAAAAAAACAGAAATAAAAGACTATTTTTCCAGATAAATGTGACAAGTGTGACAAAGTCTTTGTGTGATAAAGTCTTTGCAATACTGATGTATATAAAATGAAGTCACTCACATAGTTTTTTGTTGTTCTAAAATTAAGGCTTTTAACGAACTTTTTCAAGTTCTTAACGAACTATATATATATGTGTATATATATATATATATATATATATATATATATATATATATATATATATATATATATATATATATATATATATATATATATATATATATATATATATACTAGCTGTTGGGTTGGCGCTTCGCGCCACCCCAACACCTAGTTGGTGGGGGCGCTTCGCGTAAGTCGTTACGCGCCATATTAGTTACGCGCCATTGTAGTTGTGTCCCTGTGTCCCACCTGTGAATATAGATAGATATATATATATGTTTTTAACTACGTAAAACTTGCGAATATACAACATTCTTCGATGTCCCATTTTCTGTGCATATAAATAGATTGTCAAGTTTACCGACTCTTGAACATGCAACATAAAATTGTCCATGGGAAAAACAATCCGTATTCAGATCTATACCTCATTATTCTAATGATTGCCCTTGAGCTTTGTTGATGGTGATTGCTAATCGAACATTCCCTGTGTCCCCGTCGTCATTTATATATCCCCCTGTGCCCCCGGCGTCCCCGTTGTAGTTGTGTCCCTGTGTCCCGATCGTCATTTATATTCCCAGTATCCCGGTCGTCATTTGTGTCCCAGTGTCCCAGTCTGTAATTTCTCTTTGAGCGTCTCGGTCGTCATTTATGTTCCCTGTGTCCCGGTTTTTAGTTTTCTTTTTCTCCTTTATTTTTCAGTTTTTTTCCTTTTTTTAGTTTTTTTTTTCTTTTTCAGTTTTTAGTTTTTTTTTATTTTTTAGTTTTTTTTAGTATTTTCTTTTTAGTTTTTTTTGTAGTTTTTACCTTTTTTAGCTTTTTTCTTCTTTTTTATTAATGCTAAAGCCAAGGTTCGAACCTGGAACCTCTCGGACCTAGAACCTGGAACATAACACTTTACCAACTCAGCTACTTCGGCTTGAATACATTCGTTTTTGAGTTGGTGTATGATGAAATAATTCAGACGTCATATGCGGACAGACAGACAGACACACAAACAAACAACTTATTTATATATATATATATATATATATATATATATATATATATATATATATATATATATATATATATATATATATATATATTAAATGAAAATTTACTATAAAGTATATATGTTGTAGCTTACCGAATTTATTCCAGTATCAGCCCATGATTTAATAAAGCAGGGAACTGAGGCAAGGAACAGACTGATAGAAAGCACAGAGCACAGCACAGAGCACAGACTATAATCAGAATCAAATATCATTTTACTGATACAAACTGTCGCATTCAAGAATAAACTCCAATTAAATGGCGCACGTACTTACACTATGCAAATTTTTTCAGTGTCATTTCAGTCAAGCCAGTTCTTAAAATCAAGTTTATTTCAGTCGCAGTAAATTATTTAATGAAATTAATCGAAGTTGGGAGCTATGTCTGATTTAGGGAAATTATTCGAACGTTTATTATAGCTAACAACTATCTTTTTTCTTTTTTTGTAAATAATGACCATTTTTACTGAAATGAACAATAGCTTCCACCGGAAGCATTTCGAAGTTTCTTATCGGATAACAGGAGAGTTGGTGTGATGAACAGGGTTTTGGTGTAGATTCGACGTGTTTAGAGCTAATTATCTCTACTAAATACTCGGCAGAACTAGTTTGGGTGGTGTTGCGACCAGGAGCCGAAGAATTTTCTCATTAACACCTTGGTCCGCTTCCCACAACCTACCTTGATGACCTTTCACCCTAAGTGTCTTAAATCGAGGTTTTTACTCCGCCTATATAAGATCTGACAGCAAATGTGGGTATATATGCGGAATGATTGATATGGACAGTACAGTGTTGCCAGTTAGCTATTTCATTTTTTATTTTTGAATATGAGCTATTTATTATTTTTATTCTGGTTGTTAGTCGGAGACATAATATAAGGAATGGTGATATAGAAAAACGGAAGAAAAGCTAAAAATGATTTATGTTAATTATTTAATTACTGAAGCTGAAGCATTATATACATGCATTTCTTACTGTTATCAATGTTCAGTTTATCTTGAATAATATCCATCCCAAATAATATCTTTATAATAAACGAATTAAAGGTTCTTAATTGAATCTGATCAAAGATTCATATAAGAATACTCGAAATAAAGCGCATTTTTTACAAATCGTAGCCTCTAACCTCAAGTTATTTTAACACCTCCACCCTAATATTTTAACCTATGTGCCAGGACTTTGATCTGTTGTGAGTTTTTTCCCCCTAATGAGTGTAAATAATGCCCTATTAACAACCTTGGTCCATAATTTCGTTTATCCTGAGACTGGCGAAGTAATGGCAATTCAACCTTCCTTAGCTACAAGAGAGTGACACTTTTTCTTATAGAAGAGGAAATAATGAGAACGAGAAGACCAGAACAAGAGAAATTCCCCTTTTGGAGTAACTAATAAAATTAAAAAAAAAGTGAATATTCAAAAAAAATCATAGATACTCTTAAGAATCTTGTTTTGCTTGTATGCTAGCTTAAAATAAAATTATGATTTTAAGGACAGTATCAAGTTAGTTAAAACATTTGTCGTAATATATATATATATATATATATATATATATATATATATATATATATATATATATATATATATATATATATATATATATATATATATATATATATATATATATATGTATATATATATATATATACATATGTATTTATATATATATATATATATATATATATATATATATATATATATATACATATGTATTTATATACATTCATATATATATATATATATATATATATATATATATATATATATATATATATATATATATATATATATATATTTATAAAAATAAGTTGTCTGTGTGTCTGTCGAGTGACGTCATGTTTGTGTGTCGACTGACGTCATGTTTGTCGACTGAACAAATTACAGACCGGAAAATCGGGACACAAATGACGACCGAAACACCGGGACATAGGGAATATAAATGACGACCGGGAAACTCAAAGAGAAAGCGACCGGGACACAAGGAATGTTCGATTAGCAATCACCATCAACAAAGCACCGGGACACAAATGACGACCGGGACACAGGGAATATAAATGACGACCAGGACACTCAAAGAGAAATTACAGACCGGGACACCGGAACACAAATGACGACCGGGACAAAAATGACGACCGGAACACCGGGACACAGGGAATATAAATGACGACCGCGACACTCAAAGAGAAATTACAGACTGAGATACCGGGACACAAATGACGACCGGGACACAGGGAAACAACAACAACGGGGACGCCGTGGGGGGCACAGGGGGATATATAAATGACGACGGGGCAACAGGGAATGTTCGATTAGCAAACACCATCAACAAAGCTCAAGGGCAATCATTAGAATAATGAGGTATAGATCTGAATACAGATTGTTTTTCCCATGGACAATTATATGTTGCATGTTTAAGAGTCGGTAAACCTGACAATCTATTTATATGCACAGACAATGAGACAGCCAAGAATGTTGTATATTCGCAAGTTTTATGTAGTTAGAAAAATATATATATCTATCTATATTCACAGGTGGGACACAGGGACACACCTACAATGGCGCGTAACTAATATGGCACGTAACGACTTACGCGCACGGGGGGGTTTGGGGGCCACGAAGTGCCATATATATATATATATATATATATATATATATATATATATATATATATATATATATATATATATATATATATATATATATATATATATATATATATATATATATATATATGAATCTTCACTGACTTTTTAAGAAAAGCGAGAAATTGCAGATAGTGCCTTTAGGGCTTTCACAGACGTTGAACTTCTTTGCATAATTTTCATGAACATTGCACTTTTTTTTAAGAAGGGCTTTAATTCCTTTTTCCAATATTATAAAAATTTTCCTGTGCCAATAGCTTTAGTGAGCAAATTATATTTTGTTGCTGCAGGTATTGTATCAAAACACGAGTTTTTAGTTTTTTGGTTTCTATTGCCATAATCCACTGTTTTCTTACAGTTTGCTCCTGAGGGCAATTTGATCCAATTCTCTCTTGAATGTGAAGGAGGAATAGCAGTCCTTACTTCAATCCTCTCTCTTGCATTCAAGTCTAATGGCCATAAAATGATCCTTCGAGAAGGACAATCATCCTTGAGAAAATACATGCCTTCAAATATTTAAGAGGAGGGGAGGGGTCCGAAACAGAAAAATAATTATAGAACCAGGTTTTCCTCGGCTTTCAAGGCGAATTCAGCGAACGAATATTTTAATGGAATCCCCCTATGGACGTCACTAGGGTGACAATAGTTCCTAGAGAACGAAAATTAGCTAGACAATGCATTTTGCGCCACAAAATGGCTAATTACGCCACATCAGTAGGCATACTATTTCTTCCTACCTAGAAAGGTATAGAAACTTTCTATTTCATTTCTAATGAGCATTCTCTCGATATTCCAGGAGCATTGTTTCAATAGCCCAAGGGGAAAAAAGGAAGCAGTGATCATTGTTCTTGGAAAATTTTCACATTTTTTATGATAGGGACATGAAGCCTTTAAAACGGGGTTCTTTGATATGGTGAATTTGCTGTGAAATTTTCACTAGGACGACTCAACCTATGGGGTTTCAATGGGGTACCGTTTTCAGGCAATGAAGTAAATTCCTCAGGATCGTAACTTTCACCGGGTAGATTTAGATTTATTGGGCTTCGTATATTTACAATTATTATAAGATGCCAATTTTTCAGATGTATATATTATTGCCATTTTTTTATGGTTTTTTTGTTACTATTAGCAAGAGTCGCTCCTTGCTCGAAGTTCATAACAATGAATGGTTAAATATATAAAAAATATACACAAAAACTGATATCTCTGTTTAATCGTCGATAAAATAAAAGATCTTTGTAATGTATGTTTCCCCCTCCTTAGAAATTTCCTGGTGTCAATCATGATGACCTCTCTAAATTTTTCCGACAGGCATATTATTGTAATCTTTTATGTTACAAAGAAAATTTTTTTCCGCAATAAGAGGGGGCTATGAAAACGCAGCAAGCTTATTTAGGCTTAGTCAAAAGGAAGGGAGTGTAGAGATTAATTTCTACATCTCCCCAGACTCATTTCTACATTTATATTAAGGTTCACAGAGCTTGAAAATTTGGGCATAAAATGTACATTTGAGGCATCGGGCTCCACCACCCTTACAACAGCCCTCTCGTCCTCCTCTAGCTGATTTGCAATCGTACATCATTGTACTTTTTTTAAATAAAATATCAAGTGAATAAATGAAATGAAGCTTCAAAATAAATATGTTGAAATGAATATGTATGAAATGAATATGTAATAATATGTTGAAAATAATATGTTGAAATGAATATGTAATAAATATGTTCAATATGTTGAAATGAAGCTTCAAAATAAATGTCTACTTCGAACTTCGATATTTGTTATGTGAAAAAGGACTTCACCTCAAAGCCTTCCCTGTACACTTTTTAAACTCTTGTATTTTCTATTCTTCTGCGATGTAGCAGTCTTTGTTGTTTTCTTCCAAATATACCCTTACAGCTAACCCTTCATAAAAGTACCTAAGCAAGTTGAATTTAAAACGATATACGAGTCCAACCCCCTCCCTCAGAAACAGGTAGGCAAGATATATAGAATTTTGACAATTTTATTGAGTGGCTATCTCAGAATTTTCAATCGGTATCAACTTGGCGCGCTTTAGGTCAAATTTTTTTTTCCGCCAAAATAATAACAGAAAATGCCACTTTTCTAATTTCTAAAATGGGAACTAAATTTTTTGATTTTCGCTCGAAGGAGTCTTCTCCGAATTTCAAAGAGCATTGGTTCGATACAATATCCCCCCCCCTCCCAAAAAAATCGAAATTCTTCTTTTATGAAGATAGGAACTTGAAACCTCCACAGTAAGGTTTTCTAGTATGTTGAATTCCATGTTTAAATTTTTTTCAAACTCACTTACCTTTTTGGGGGTCTTTTCGCTCTTTTTCGATAATCTGGCAAATTTTTTATGTGAGCTAGTTTTAAATGGGTAACTTTACAATTGATGAATTTTATATATTAGGAATCACCATAAGAATATTATTCTTTTGATGCATGTAGTGTTATCAAGACCCCTTGTAATAGTGTTTCGATTACTATTTAGTAGATTCACTTCTTACTCCGTTACACGAACTTCTGAATATGCCAAGAAACTGGCACTACTTTGTGCTGTTTTTATTTCAGGTAGAATTGGGCCGTGCTGAGTTGTCAGTGGAAATGTTGCAGTGAATATGTTTTCTTTCCTATATCTTATTTCTTTTCTGTTCTGGGCAGCACTAGCTATATAACAGATTATTCAGTAAAGAAATCTGCGTGGAGGTGAAGAAGAAGGGCTTTTAAGCCACTCATAAAATTCAATCGTATGAACAAAGCCCTTGGAAATGAATTATCAGGTCAACTTAGGCCCTAGAGAGGTATTCCTCTGTGGAATGCTCACTTTTCACAAACTTGGATGATTTTTTGTGCCAGGCGAGTAAAACTTTCAAAAATACATCTGTAGCTTTAGATTGGAGCCAAGGATGAATGTTTTCGAATAACTGCCTCTTCGTCAATTCTAATTGTATAGTTTGAAAACTCACTGAAAAATATATTCTAGCTTATAAAAATAAATTAAATTTGACTTAGAATATTTCTCAAATCCTTGAAGTGTTATTTTATGGCCTTATTCTCCAAGAGTAACAACTCGAAGCCGAACAATTTTTTAGTCTTTTATTTTAGGTAGTTGATAAGATTTAAGGCCGGACAAGAGAGAATAGGTAAGAGCTTGAGAGTTTTATCAAGTCAAAATTTAGGCATATCGTTTACTTTTACCGACGTAGCAGAGAAACCCCTTTTTTAACAAAATACCCTCCTCATCCCTTCGTTTATTGTGTCTAAGCTTTGTTTGAAACATATTTTAATTTTACCAATGTGTCATAATTTAAAATTCCCGATGTTGCTCACAAGAGTCCCTTCTGTTAAAGATACCATGACTCAAATTGTGAACACATTTATATTCTTCTTTCGTTTTATATTCCATTTCCATTTTTGATGCAAAAGGGCTCAAGCATCTATATATCTTACTGCCTATTGTAACAATCGTTCAAAAATTGACTATTACAAGATCACAGATGTATGATTCCACAGAGAGGCGTTTGGGGGTACTCAATCACGGCACAAGTTGATGTCTCGCGTGCTGAATGACACGCTTGGGACAAGGCAGATGTTTAAACGATATGGAACTTAGTATAACTCCAGGGAGCTCGGCCCTTAACCTCCCTCCCCAATGAAAACCTGCTGCGATATCACAGCATTGTCTGTCACCAATGTAGATAAGATGACAAATTACACAACAGGGTTACGCATTGGGATTTTAAAGCGTAGTTTTTTTTTTAAATTGTGGACAAAGAGTGATATCCATGTTCACTGAATTGTTTATCTACGGTTTTCCTATGGACATGGCTCTAAAAATGTAGCTATTTGAGTTAGCTTGATATAGCAAAAACGAATTGAAATCTCTTGGAAGTAATCAATATAGTCTCAAAATTGCATATCTATTAGCTCTGTGTCTACTAGATAAAAATTTAATATTAAATTTAATGCAATAGTTGTCGAACCGATCAAAAATCAATATTTTTGATCTTTGTATTTGATACTAAACTGTCGTCGGTCAATATTCTTTTATGTTAAGAATTACCTGTATGATAAAGCATTAGAAAGACTAAAAATTCCCCCCCCCCTACCCTTTCCTCTAATTGGTTTCCTTGGGGATCTTTTATCTAGGATTTTTCTAACATGCCAATTCTCATAAATTTCAGACGATATTAAAGAGGTTCCCAAAGTAACCTTTCCCTTTATTTAGTTTTTTTTTGTCATTAACTTATTTTTTTTAATAGTCTCAAGGGACTTTTCTGATGAAGTTTAACTTAACATATATTATCTTTCTTTATAAAGGTTCAATGCTCTTATTGGGATTACAATTTGATGTTTTTAGGTACGTATCTAAGTAAGAGTTTAGTGGGCCAAAATCACAGAAACAGTTTCGAAAAAAAAATCTAGAAAAACATAAGAACTATAGAAAGATAGATAAGTTTATTTTAAAGCCAAAAATACGGCCATGAACACAAAAAAAGGCCCAAATATCATAAGCTTACATCAGGAACCATCATAAAAAAAAACACAAATATAATGAACTTGCCTCAGCCATCATCAAAACACACTTAGATCACTACATTTACTAAATACTAGGATTTAGTTTAGTGAATAAAAACTCCAGTTACCTCGCTGTTCTACAAATAAACTGAGGCGACGTACTTCTTAAGACACCTTCAAGTATCAACTCACTTTTTCCAATATCCCTTCCCTTACAGAGCACCTTTCACCGGCTCAAGCAATGAACCAAATAATCTTTTTTAACTTTTTAATTAAGAGTCAATTAACCCTGGCTTGTATCCAGAAAGTCAAATATCTAGCTGTTAATTTCAACTTAACGTAGAGCTCCTGCCCATAAGCCACCTTAACATCTTTATAAAATTTTAATATTTCTCATTTCTTTACCTCCTCAGTCATTAATTTGATTGTTTGATTTTCTAGCAAAATCTTAACCTCATTCTCCCAATTTGCATTTATATCCATAGGTCCTCTACCTTCATTCCAAATAATAGAAAACCCTGTTTTGTCTAAAATGTCTTTTATTTTTAGGGCCATGATCGTTTTTCCCCTACGTAAGTAAATCTTCATAAGCTGTCTTAAGCAATCTGTCACTCGGTAATTGAACGACTCTAAACCAAAATTTAATAATTAAGACGGTTCTGTAATTTTTTAGTGGCCATAAACCTAGACGAACATTTAAAAACTAGGAATGAGCGATTCCATGCAGCCCCTACAATCTCTTAAAGTACCTCAATTGAACACACTATAATTAAACTTTACAAAATTTTGAAAAAATCTCGAGATTTGGGGGCGTGGAGGTGCGAGTACCCGATGGCACCCCAGCGTACGTTTCTGTACCTAGGCTATATTTAAGAAACAACAGACTGTTTTTTTTATTCAAATTGTCTTTTTCTCGTTTCTCTGTTTTGAGAATGTTCAGGAATTTTGTTGACATTTTTGAAACTTTGTTGACATTTTTGAAACTTTGTCGACATTTTTGAAACTTTGTTGACATTTTTGAAACTTTGTTGACATTTTTGAAACTCTGTTGACCTATTTTATGTTCTCACTACGAATGTCTATTTAAAACAAACCATTTGTTGGAAACGCCTCTAACATTAAATGGAGAGCTTCCATTTTTAATTTACCAATAATTATAAATGGTTTGTCCTCCTTTGCAGTGCATTTCCTTTTTTTAATTTATTTCCCCAAAATAATCAAATATCTAAATATAAAAAAAGTATGTATTTACGCTTTAGACCGACAAATGATGATTAAACAATACAAATGTCGCTTATTCTATTTTTAACGGTTCATTCTAGTACCAGAGTGCCTAAGGCCAAAACAGCCGCGCACACTCTCCTCAATCCTAATGTGTTCAAAGTCTCTTTCTTCATTCCCTCCCACAAAATCTCCTATCTTTTAAATCCTTTCTTGTGATAACTTCCCACACGAACCAAGGATGCCCTGCTTTTACTTTGGTCTCAAATGAATTGCCAAAAAAACATCTTTACCAACCAATCATCATTTATTCGTAGATGATAGCATTACTGTTAATTTTTTTTTTCATTATAGCCCTAGCAATCAAATCAAGCCACACTTTTTTAAAATAAAGCCTATTTTTTCCTTAAAATAAAGCCTAATTTTTGGCTGTTAATTAATTTTATTTATCTTTTATTTTTTTTTTTTTTACATAGACTTTCCACGTTTCTTTGTTGGTTTCTTCTTCGACATTTTCCTTGAATATATTATTTTTTCGCGCTGAAGAATAGAGGCAGTTGTCCTCTCGAAATTTTCAGTTTGTGTGTGTTTTCAGTATTCTCGTTTGGCCTTAAAAAAAACCATTTTTGATCGTTTCCTTTCTTTATATTATGGCAGGCCAATTTGGTCTAAGAATTTTTTTTTTTAATATTTTTGCAAATCACATATGTGAGCTTTTCCGCAGTTTTGTATATTTGCAAAGCCCCTAATTACCAGAAGAAAATATCAAGGTCTTGAAAAAATAATAAATTCAAAGTTTGTAAAGTTCAAGGAAATAAGGTGTACAACTGAACAATAAATATTACTACTTAGCGTGAACTGTTATTCTATAAGCAAAATATTTTGTCGGTTTTATGTCTAATTTACCGCAAAAAGTGTGTGAAAATGACAACCCGTTTTTTGGATATTTAAGCTTTTGATTGCGTATAAATGCTGTAGTTTGCCACCACAAACCCTGTTGGATACAATAAACAATCTTAATTTTCGCCACAGAGTTTTTTTTAGTATGGCGGTAGATCAAATTTATGTGTGACATAATAAATATCGATAAGTCATTAAACTTTTTGTATTATCTAATGGAACACCTTAAAAAGAAACCAATCAATGCAACATTTTTTTTTGGTGGGGGTTAAGTTTGCATTGGATAAGCCAGGACTGTGGAGTCGGTTATAAGTAATAGCTGACTCCAGACATTTTCAATTTACCGACTCCAACTCAGTCCAACGAAAAGTTATTTAAGCTCTGACTCCACGACTCCAACTCCACAAACCTGTTTTAAACATTCATTTAACTAGACTTTATAAGTTATAACCGATTCCGAATCCATACGTTTTCAATATACTGACTGGGACTCTACTCCACAAAATTTACTATAAATGACTCCAAAACCCTGTTATAAACCCGAGGAACAGCATGACTAAACACGCATTAGTACATATTTGTGTCCACTGAATAAATATAAACAAGTTTTTTCAACTGAAAGTGATGAAGAGCATTAGAACTTAAAATGAACAGAAACTATTTCGTATTTGAGAGGAGCTCCCCCCCCCTACACTCCTCACTCATTGCACTAAAGTTAATTATTGCAAGACAAACTCCCTTTAAGAGTGATGAATTGAGGAGGAGTCAGCTCCCCTCACATATGGGATATTTTCTGTCCGTTTTCAATGTTGCTCCTTACTTACTTTGGAAAAACTTTTTTTATTCTGACCGTTTCTCAAATCATACCGAGGTCTAACCAAGACATGAAGTGGGGCGCCGGCCCAATAAGTCCACGATTTCTTGCTGTTAACTTGTATAAATCATTAACTGTAAATTGATTTATAGCACCCTACTTCTTTCATTTTTTTTATGCTAAACAAGTAAAATGTTGGATCGTAATCAAAATTTTGGACCAAGTTTAAATATTCAACACAAATTTTCGGTGAGCATAAATTTTCTTGAATAAGTTCTTTGTAATGAAAAGTGTGGGGTATTTCTCTCAGGAAATACCGTCTTATCAGTTTCCAGTGGGGGGTAATCAAGCCTCCACGAGGGCTAGACCATGGGTAGCGTTGTAGGCAGAGTTCGTTTCTACTCAAAATGTTGCTAAAACTATTTTAATTAACAAATATACAATATGCAATACTAATACACACTTGTGAACTGTCTTTCTCTTCGTGAAAAGTATTTTTCTTCCTCGTTAGTACGTCCTCTTGAAGTTGTGGAGAATCCATGCTTTAGTCAACTTGCACCGGCTGGCATAGTTGATTCGGAGGTGGCTGCTTCGCTCTCCAAGCTCGTCGTCTATATTTGGCTAGTGGAGGCTACTGAAACTCACCGGCGGCAGTTGATTTGGAGGTTATTGGTAAACTCTCCCAGCTCACCACATATCATAGAAAAGTCGCCTTCTTTTCTCTTCCAAGTGTATTCCGGTTTCCACGACACCCAAAAGTAGCCCCTCAGTGGCTGGCAGGTCTTGATCACGGTCAACTTCAACCTGGAAGAGAAAGAAAGGAAGAAACCGGCAAATACAACTTTAAAGCCCTAAAACATAACATATCAAAAATATATCCTTAAAGTAATAAAACACTAAATATTAGAAATACAATGATATCTAACTTACCTAGGTCAAGCAAGAATCTTTACATTTGCAGCGATCTTCACAGTGTAATTCAGACTACACATTATCAGTTGGGCGGAGAGGAATATTGTCATTCATATGGGTTAAAATTCCATGTGACTTGATCTTCTACGTGGCTGAATTTATCGTAACCTCTAAAAAAGTTTCTCTAATGTTTAAATACATAAGGTAAGGCAGTAAGGCAGTATTAATAGAGCAGTTATAACGAAAATTCTTCTTTAGCTAACAGAGACTATCCTTTTCGTATAATTAGTTTTTAATTTTCTTCTTCTTTTGACTTTGGACAAGACTTTGCTGTGGATGAAACCAGTGTCACTTGTAGACAGTGCTGCCAGATGTTTGTTTAAAACCACGTCGCCATAAAAGTCAAATTCGCCGAAAGCGAAAGCCGAATGCGCCAGATATTTTGCTAAGCAGAAGGAAACTGATGGAAGTTATGATTTTCTAGAATTTGTAAAATTCTAGAACAAAATGTCGCTTTTCCAAAAGTTTGGCTTTCCAGAACTAAAAGTTGCTATATACAAACTATGTAACAGAACAATGGGGTTAAAAATTTTCAAAATGGTGGTGGCGATTGAAGTGCAGCTTATTAATGACAACTCCATTCTTCCCAATGATGACAATTTAATTAAAACTAACTTTTAACCTTAAGTGAAATTGATTGAAGAAAAAAAGGGTTTAATTTCTATAAACCAGTGAACAAAAATAAAATATATAAACTACACTTTAACTAAAAAAATAAAATAAAGATACTCCGAATATTTCGGCCCCACGTCCGGGAGCCTTTCTCAGCGGAAAAAAAATTACAAACCGACAATTTAAGACTTTTTTTAAGACATCATAAATAAAATGCCACGAAAAATAAAACACCACAAAAAATATAAACAATAAAATAAATAAGAAACAAACTCACATTATAAAACAAAACTCCTGCACTGACGGTAATAACTTTAGAATTATTTGGTGTATAAATGGGAATCTATTAAAAACGAAAATTATAAATACTTGCTACAAAACAAAAGCAGGTAACCCAACCCCAAATCCAATCAAAATCTTACAGGTTAATGAAACAAAGTTATGAATTATAAATTGAATGAATTTTTTCATTTGCTATTTTAGCTGCAGTCCGTTGACTTCTTACAGTATTGACCTTGCTTTGGCTTTCGTTTGCAAGGTTATTACTTGTTTCGGGACAAATATGCAAATCAATACTCGTTGAAGTTTTTGACTGGTCTTTAATTAAACTATTATAAATTGAATTTATTTTAAAATCCCCTTCATCTCTATTGATACTAATACCCCCAAAGATAATCTTTTTTATTTCTATAATTTCTCTGAAACTTTGTAAAAGTCCTACAGACTTGTCAACAATTTTTGTCTGATCAGATAAAATACTGTGATGAGGAAAATTATATACGTTTTCTGCTATAGCGGATTCAAAAGTTTCAGGTTTTTTATTCTGTCTTAGCGAGCAATCTATCGCATTTTTGTATTGCTGTAGCCTATTTTGTAAATTCCGCTGTGTTCTACCTACATAAAATTTACCACAGGAGCATGGAATTTTGTATACCCCCTGTTGTATGTTTCTTGGAACTTTATCTTTTCCATTATTTGGCCATGAGCTTATATTTTGTCTTGATTTAAAAGCTGTTTTTATATTATGTTTTTTTAATTCTGTCCTTAATTTCTGTGAAAACCTTGGGATATAAGGCAAAGTTATGTAATTTGTTTTTTTATTTGATCCATTTTCTTCTAATATTATAGGTTCCAGTTACTTTTTTTTCCTTTTTTCAATTATATGAGAAATCATATTTTCGGGATATCCATTTCCTACTAGAATATCCTTACTAAAAATTAATTCACTACTCATATATTCTGGTGAAGCTAATTTTAACGATCTATCAACTAAAGAAATAACTACCCCCCTTTTTACTTGGATTGGGTGATTTGATCCGAAAGACAAATAGCGGTTGTTATTAGTTGGTCTACGGTAAATTGAAAACACTAGTTTATTATTCTTTCTATAGATCCAAATATCCAGAAACGGTAACTAATTCTCCGTTTCATTTTCAATTGTAAAAACTACAAATTATTTAGATGTTCCAGAAAACCCAATTTGTGATTCCCCATAATTCCAAATAGCTAATAGATCATCCATATATCTGCCCCAAAATTTAGGTTTTAAAAAATAGGTATTAATAGCTAAATTTTCTACATACTCTACATAAATATTTGCTAACAGTGGACTTAAGGGTCCTCCCATTGCTAATCCTCTAACTTGATGGTAAAAATTATCTCTATATTTGAAATAATTAGTATACCTGCTAGTTATTTTAATGGCCAAATAATGGTCAAATGGCCAAATAATGGAAAAGATAAAGTTCCAAGAAACATACAGCAGGGGTATACAAAATTCCATGCTCTTGTGGTAAATTTTATGCAGGTAGAACACAGCAGAATTTACAAAATAGGCTACAGCAACACAAAAATGCGATAGATTGCTCGCTAAGACAGAATAAAAAACCTGAAACTTTTGAATCCGATATAGCGGTAAACGTGTTTAATTTTCCTCATCACAGTATTTTATTTGATCAGACAAAATTGTTGACAAGTCTGTGGGACTTTTACAAAGTTTCAGAGAAATTACAGAAATAGAAAAGATTATCTATGGGGGTATTAGTATCAATAGAGATGAAGGGGATTTTAAAATAAATTCAATTTATAATAGTTTAATTAAAGACCAGTCAAAAACTTCAACGAGTATTGATTTGCATAATTGTCCCGAAACAAGTAATAACCTTGCAAACGAAAGTCAAAGCAAGGTCAATCAAACAGTTCGATGGTAACGAACTGTAGTAAGGAGCGACCCGGCTCAATAGTAACCAAAACTCTAAAAAATTGAATTTTGATATCAATAGCTACATCAAAAGAATCGCATTTTAATGTTGATTTTAAATATATAAGTTTCATCAAGTTTAGTCTTACCCATCAAAAGTTACGAGCTGAGAAAATTTGCCTTATTTAAGAAAATAGGGGAAAAGACCCCCTAAAAGTCGTAGGATCTTAACGAAAATGACACCATCAGATTCAGCGTATCAGAGAACCCTACTGCAGAAGTTTCAAGCTCCTATCTACACAAATGTGGAATTTTGTATTTTTTGCCAGAAGACAAGTCACGGGTGCGTGTTTATTTGTTTGTTTTTTTGTTTTGTTTTTTTTTTCTTTTTCCCCAGGGGTCATCGTATCGACCAAGTGGTCCTAGAATGTCGCAAGAGGGCTCATTCTAACGGAAATGAAAAGTTCTAGTGCCCTTTTTAAGTGACTAAAAAAACTAGAGGGCATCTAGGCCCCCTCCCACGCTCAGTTTTTCCCAAAGTGAACGGATCAAAATTTTGAGATAGCCATTTTGTTCAGCATAGTCGAAAACCATTATAGATATGTCTTTGGGGATGACTTACTCCCCCACAATCCCTGGGGGAGGGGCTGCAAGTTACAAACTTTGACCAGTGTTTACATATAGTAATGGTTATTGGGAAGTGTACAGACGTTTTCAGGGGGATTTTATTTTGTTTGGGGGTGGGCTGAGGAGAGGGGGCTATGTTGGAGGATCTTTCCTTGGAGGAATCTGTCATGGGGGAAGAAAAATTCAATGAAAAGGGCGTAGGATTTTCTAGCATTACTATAAGAAAACAATGAAAAATAAACATGAAAACTTTTTTCAAATGAAAGGAAGGAGTAGCATTGAAACTTAAAACCAACAGATATTATTACGAATATGAGGGGTTCTAATAATACTTTAGCATAAAGAGCGAGGTGTTTAGGAGGAGATAAATACCTCGCTCTTTATGCTAAAGTATTTTTAGTAATTTCAACTATTTATTCTACGGCCTTTCTGATTCAGGGGTCATTCTTAAAGTATTGGGACAAAACTTATGATTTAGTGTAAAGAGCGAGGTATTAACGAGGGTACAAACCCCCTCGTATACATAATAAAAATATAAGGTTATGAAAGTGTGTTACGTAAGTTAATTCTTAAGTTACATATATTTTTTACTAATAAAAACGTTCGTTAAAAATTAAAAGTTCTAGTTGCCTTTTTAAGTAACCGAAAAATTGGAGGGCAACTAGGCCTCCTTCTCCAGCCCTTATTTCTCAAAATCGTCTGATCAAAACTAAGAGAAAGCCATTTAGCCAAAAAAGAATTAATATACAAATTTCATTTTAATAATTTATGTGCGGAGAGCCAAAACCAAACATGCATTCATTCAAAAACGTTCAGAAATTAAATAAAAAAAAATTAATTTTTTTAGCTGAAAGTAAGGAGCGACATTAAAACTTAAAACGAACAGAAATTGCTCCGTATATGAAATGGGTTGTGCCCTCCGCAATCCCTCGCTCTTTACGCTAAAGTTTGACTCTTTGCCACAATTCTACTTTTTAAAACAATTAAAAGCTTTAGCGTAAAGAGCGAGGGATTGCGGAGGGGACAACCCATTTCATATACGGAGTAATTTCTGTTCGTTTTAAGTTTTAATGTCGCTCCTTACTTTCAGCTAAAAAAATTAGTTTTTTTTTTATTTAATACTGTAAGAAGTCAACGGACTGCAGCTAAAATAGCAAATGAAAAAATCCATTCAATTTATAATTCATAACTTTGTTTCATTAACCTGTAAGATTTTGATTGGATTTGGGGTTGGGTGACCTGCTTTTGTTTTGTAGCAAGTATTTATAATTTTCATTTTTAATAGATTTCCATTTATACACCGAATGTGGCAGAGGAAAGTTTCATTATATAAAATTGCTTTAGTTTTATTCTAAAGTTATTACCGTCAGTGCAGGAGTATTGTTTTATAATGTGAGTTTGTTTCTTATTTATTTTATTGTTTATATTTTTTGTGGTGTTTTATTTGTCGTGGCATTTTATTAATGATGTCTTAAAAAAAAGTCTTAAATTGTCGGTTTGTAATTTTTTTTCGCTGAGAAAGGCTCCCGGACGTGGGGCCGAAATATTCGGAGTATTTTTATTATTTTTTTTTTAAGTGTAGTTTATATATTTTATTTTTTTTCACTGCTTTATAGAAACTAAACCCGTTTTTTCTTCAATAAATTTTTCATAAATGGCAAAGCAGTGTGGTCTAAGAAATTATTAAACCTTAAGTGTCCCGTATAGTTTTCATATATAAGGTAAACTTTGATATGTCATAATGATATGTTACAATATGAGGCTATTGATTAGCCCTCAAGTATTATCTATCTTCTGTACATCCCAAAAATCACAGCAAAATTAAAAAATGTTTTCACAAAATATAATCTGTATGTAGTTTTCACTAATAATTTTAAAATAATTAATTTCATAAACTCCGGTAAAGATAAAACCTCAGTTACTCGCCAATGAGGGGTTTATCAAATTCCTTGCGACTGTGGAAATTGCTTTGTTGTCAGGGCCCATCAGAATCTAGAAAACGGCTACACCAGCATAAAGAAGACATAGACAAGGCATTAATCTCAAATACTACTAATAACTCCTTTGTTCTGCTTTAGGTTGCCTTATATCATGAAAAGAGAAATCACCAATGCAACAGCACAAACACAGAAAAAAAAAAGACAGAAGGAGAAAAGGAAGACTGTTTTCCTAAATTAGTGATTAATATAGACCAGCACTTGAATGAGGCCTTAACCCTACTCATCCATACAATCACATAGGTCAAACAGCATAGCCATACACAATCAACCATAAAGAATAATCCATGGACAGGCAGTCATGTCGTCAATAAGTATAAGTCGTCATTTACCAAACAATAGAAAAAAAATAATAAAGACAAATAATTCAGAGGCAACAACCCAACACAAGGGCTCATCAGGAGAATACACCGGCCTATATAGGGTTTCGCCACTTTAAATTCTCTACCCCAGCCAAGTGTTGTGGCTACCACAGAATGTCCATGGCATCCCCGTGTCAGGTATCACCCCCAAAATACATGCCTATGAAAGAAAGAAAAAAAAACAGCAAATGTAAAACAACCAAGTAACACCAAAACAAGCTTATCCTGTTAATATATCCCTCTTTTTAGCAACAATGGGTAAACTAAATATAATAAATTTTACCAAATCACAAATATTAACACATTGCAAAAAACCTGAATGAACTAAACAATTATAGAATTCATCTTTACCATGTGGCTAATTTTTAAAAAAAATCCGCTCAATTAGAAACACAATTCAAAATAAATGGCGCTGCGACAACATTTCTCGAACCTCCGAAATTAGTTGAAAATTTCTTTAAGTATTTCTAGATAATTCTTTTGATATTTATTTAAAAGTTCGTTATAATGAAAACTAAATTTTTTAAATTGCCAAGTTAATTTATTTGCAGAAAAACCTCTTGATATCAATTTTTGGCTTAAGATTTTACATCTATTTTTAAAATCAATATAATTACTACAAATCCTTGCATAACGAAGTAAATGTGAGAAAAACGCTGAATATGTGATATTTGAGTGTATATTACTTTCAGGGAATGGGAAACTAATCACTTCAAAATCAAAATCATCCGTTTTATTATACATTTTAAAACTTAATTTATTATTATCACAAATATTAATATTTAAATCTAAGAAATGATCTTCATGACCAGCGCCATGATTTGTCTATTAGTCCCATTTTATAATATGAAGGGGTCTTCAAAATTTTGGGCACTTACACAAAGGACAGCAAAGGTTGTGCAACCTTCAACTTTTTTATTTTTTGATCATTTTATAATGGCTATCTTGAAATTTTAAGGAAATGACATGTTTGGCTAAAATAGGTCGCAGAGACAATTGAGGGTGATGAAGAGGTTTTAGCTGAAGGGGTCAGATTGCTTTTGATTCCTAAAAAGGGTAGTAGAACTTTAAATTAATGTTTGACTGAGAACCATTCTGAAATTCTACAGAAACTGTTCCCAAACGTATACCCTAGTGAAAAAAAGAAGAAAAAAAGCTAAATAAACACGCATGCCTGACAAGGATTTAGTATCTGTCAACTCTAGGTGGGTACCTAGAAAACCTGAGGAGAGTAAAAAAGAAAGAAAATTTTCGGCTGGCCTTCATCCCCCCCCATTGCAATTGTACCTTTTACCTAACATGAACATAGTTTCAATTTATTTAGGAGGCTTTCCTTCATCTAGGATTTGATGAAGGAATTTCCATCCATATTCAATAAATTTTTGGGGGGTATCTTCCCCCTACATCAGAAACTATGTAAATTTACTTATATCAATAACTTTTGATGGATTACTTTTCTCTTAATAAATATTATACATTTGGAGTCAACATAGAACAGTAATTCTTCCTGTTTATATATTGTTCCAAACTTCCGTTTTTTAGAATTTTGGTTACTATTGGCAAAGGCCACTCTTGTTTATATATTGTTCCAAACTTCCATTCTTTAGAATTTTGGTTACTATTGGCAAGGCCACTCGTGTTTATATATTGTTTCAAACTTCGTTTTTTAGAATTTTGGTTACTATTGGCAAAGGCCACTCTTGTTTATATATTGTTCCAAACTTCCATTCTTTAGAATTTTGGTTACTATTGGCAAAGGCCACTCGTGTTTAAACATTTTTCCAAACTTCTATTTTTTAGAATTTTGGTTACTATTGGCAAAGGAAATGCTGTATTAAAGTTCTTTAACACTAATTCTTTCATTATAACCACTAACTGATAAATTAAAACAGATATTTCTGACTTTATTTCTTTAACTTTTTATTTATAATTATTCCAAGTAGAATATTAAAAATCTCTGGGTAGGGAATTAATTAAGTCTTTGTATCGTTAATATATTAAACAAGAAAACTTTACTAAATCTAATTAATGATGACTTTCAGGAGTCAAATACCTTAAACCTTCCAAATAATATTAATGATCTTTTGCGAGTTCTGTGAAATTGCAAAAAAGCAAAATTGAACCAAAATTACACAGACAACTCGTTTTCAAGTAGCCGCTATTCACTCCTTTTCTTATGTCCGTCCTGGCTTCCAAAGCATAACTGCCACAACTGATTATAGGATTTGACGTTCTATAAGAGAAAAATCCGTCAGTTAGACTTGATAAGAAGCCATCATCAACGGAAAATTGCTCTTTGTTAAGGAGTCAAATTATACGTTTTGAGCGCTAATACACATTTCTCAGAGAAAACTGGTTCTAGGGATATTACTAGACATTACTAGACATAAGCCTTTATTAGGTAAGACAGAAATGCAGACATAAACGAGATACGCAACTAATTCATTGCTATATGTGAACGCCCTGCTTCCTCGAAGACACACCTTTTTTCAAGGTAGTAATCTTTCAATAACCATCGATTCCATAGACACATCTTCACTATTATCTGCAATCTTAACAATTGCTGTATTTATTATTATTACTTATTTTTATTAATTTGAAAATGCCTAGAAATCAGGTAAAAATAGTTTTTTGCTAATAGTTTTGCAAAAATTAGTCATTTTTACCATCCGTTTTAGACCAAAAGAAAAAAAAACAAGTTGGCTCCAAGGGGGTACTTTTATAATATAAAATAATACAATTGCTGTATTTATTATTATTATTTAGTTTTATTAATTTGAAAATGCCTAGAAATCAGATAAAATAGTTTTTTGCTAATTTTGCCCTTCTTTTTACGAAAATAAAATTTTGAAATGCTTTTTAAACATAAAAAGGAGGGTTTTCTGTAAGATAAACAAATAGAATGAAAAACGAGGTTGGTTCCAATTTCTATGAAAAAAGGTTAAGCTGTCTAAGCCATGTTTTGCAGATGAAGGATGATAGGCGGCCAAAAATTAGTCATTTTTACCATCCGTTTTAGACCAAAAGAAAAAAAAACAAGTTGGCTCCAAGGGGGTATTTTTATAATATAAAATAATACAATTGCTTTATTTATTATTATTATTATTTAGTTTTATTAATTTGAAAATGCCTAGAAATCAGATAAAATAGTTTTTTGCTAATTTTGCCCTTCTTTTTACGAAAAAAAATTTTGAACTGCTTTTTAAACATAAAAAGGAGGGTTTTCTGTAAGATAAACAAACAGAATGAAAAACGAGGTTGGTTCCAATTTCTATGAAAAAAGGTTCAGCTGTCTAAGCCATGTTTTGCAGATGAAGGATGATAGGCGGCCAAAAATTAGTCATTTTTATCATCCGTTTTAGACCAAAAGAAAAAAAAACAAGTTGGCTCCAAGGGGGTATTTTTATAATATAAAATAATACAATTGCTTTATTTATTATTATTATCATTTAGTTTTATTAATTTGAAAATGCCTAGAAATCAGATAAAATAGTTTTTTGCTAATTTTGCCCTTCTTTTTACGAAAATAAAATTTTGAAATGCTTTTTAAACATAAAAAGGAGGGTTTTCTGTAAGATAAACAAATAGAATGAAAAACGAGGTTGGTTCCAATTTCTATGAAAAAAGGTTAAGCTGTCTAAGCCATGTTTTGCAGATGAAGGATGATAGGTGGGCAAAAATTAGTCATTTTTACCATCCGTTTTAGACCAAAAGAAAAAAAAAAGTCGGCTCCAAGGGGGTATTTTTATAATGTAAAATAATACAATTGCTGTATTTATTATTATTATTTAGTTTTATTAATTTGAAAATGCCTAGAAATCAGATAAAATAGTTTTTTGATAGTTTTGCCCTTCTTTTTACGAAAATAAAATTTTGAAATGCTTTTTAAACATAAAAAGGAGGGTTTTCTGTAAGATAAACAAACAGAATGAAAAACGAGGTTGGTTCCAATTTCTATGAAAAAAGGTTAAGCTGTCTAAGCCATGTTTTGCAGATGAAGGATGATAGGCGGCCAAAAATTAGTCATTTTTACCATCCTTTTTAGACCAAAAGAAAGAAAAACAAGTTGGCTCCAAGGGGGTATTTTTATAATATAAAATAATATAATTGCTTTATTTATTATTATTATTTAGTTTTATTAATTTGAAAATGCCTAGAAATCAGATAAAATAGTTTTTTGCTAATTTTGCCCTTCTTTTTACGAAAAAAAAATTTGAACTGCTTTTTAAACATAAAATGGAGGGTTTTTCTGTAAGATAAACAAACAGAATGAAAAACGAGGTTGGTTCCTATTTCTATGAAAAAAGGTTCAGCTGTCTAAGCCATGTTTTGCAGATGAAGGATGATAGGCGGCCAAAAATTAGTCATTTTTACCATCCGTTTTAGACCAAAAGAAAAAAAAACAAGTTGGCTCCAAGGGGGTATTTTTATAATATAAAATAATACAATTGCTGTATTTATTATTATTATTTAGTTTTATTAATTTGAAAATGCCTAGAAATCAGATAAAATAGTTTTTTGCTAATTTTGCCCTTCTTTTTACGAAAATAAAATTTTGAAATGCTTTTTAAACATAAAAAGGAGGGTTTTCTGTAAGATAAACAAACAGAATGAAAAACGAGGTTGGTTCCAATTTCTATGAAAAAAGGTTAAGCTGTCTAAGCCATGTTTTGCAGATGAAAGATGATAGGCGGCCAAAAATTTGTCATTTTTACCATCCGTTTTAAACCAAAAGAAAAAAACAAGTTGGCTCCAAGGGGGTATTTTTATAATATAAAATAATACAATTGCCTTATTTATTATTATCATTTAGTTTTATTAATTTGAAAATGCCTAGAAATCAGATAAAATAGTTTTTTGCTAATTTTACCCTTCTTTTTACGAAAATAAAATTTTGAAATACTTTTTAAACATAAAAAGGAGGGTTTTCTGTAAGATAAACAAACAGAATGAAAAACGAGGTTGGTTCCAATTTCTATGAAAAAAGGTTAAGCTGTCTAAGCCATGTTTTGCAGATGAAGTATGATAAGCGGCCAAAAATTAGTCATTTTTACCATCCTTTTTGGACCAAAAGAAAAAAAAACAAGTTGGCTCCAAGGGGGTATTTTTATAATATAAATAATACAATTGCTTTATTTATTATTATTATTTAGTTTTATTAATTTGAAAATGCCTAGAAATCAGATAAAATAGTTTTTTGCTAATTTTGCCCTTCTTTTTACGAAAAAAAAATTTGAACTGCTTTTTAAACATAAAATGGAGGGTTTTTCTGTAAGATAAACAAACTGAATGAAAAACGAGGTTGGTTCCAATTTCTATGAAAAAAGGTTAAGCTGTCTAAGCCATGTTTTGCGGATGAAGGATGACAGACGGCGAGAAATTGATCTTTTTTGTCATCCATCTTGAACCAAAAGAAAAAAATGGTTGGCTCCAGGGTGGTGATTAGAGTCTATCAGGAAGGATATAAAGGAAAATCGAACTTACGCAGCTATAACCAAGATTTATACGAACTTCAGATATATACGAACTTAAGCCAAGAGGCTTCGAGATGCTTAGTACTAGAGTGAGTTATTGTCACAAGTAGTAGCAGTAGTATAGCTTGAGCGTGATTAAGGCTATTATATAAATAATATAATATTTAATATTTTTTTATAATATAAAATAACACGCAGCCATATTAACACTTGGAAGAGATACAGAAGGTGAATTATAGCGGAGAAGGAAATAGAAAGTTGTGCTTCTCATAGGTACACTCTATATGTATTTGTTCAATTGATTACGTACAAAGGGGATATAATCAAAGATTTAAACTTTGCACTTAAAAGTGCAAAGCTGCACTTAAGCGCTTTTCTGCACTTTTTGCAGAGCTGATTTTGCTAAGTTGAAGCTCCTTGAAATTCATCTATATTAATAGGATAAGGATAAATTTATTCACGACATATACTTAAATATAACTTAAATACTTAAATATACTTAATATACTTAAGTATACTTAAGTATACTTAATATACTTAATATACTAAATACTAAATACTTAAATATACTTAATATACTTAATATACTTAAGTATACTTTATATACTTAAATATAAAATCGAAGGTAGTCAATGTCTGTATGTATTTGTGTATCCTGTATGCATTACCATACTGTTCGTCCAAACAAAGTTTCTTAAAGTATAACTTTTATCCCTCCCCCTAGGGCCTTTTTGTGACTTTCGCGCTAATTGTAATTAGAGACCCCTTAACACAAATAATTGAGAGTCCCTTCCAATCATATTATTTTACTTTTTTGTATGTTCAATTATTGGATTAATTGAATGTGAAATCTGATATCTAATGCATTATTTTATTTCTAATAATTTAATTCTCTAATTTAATCCTTTTAACTTAATAATTTATTTTTTAATAAGTTCTGTGAGTTTTTTGTATTGAATGTGTATTAAACCTAATACCTTTCACATTTAAAAATACTATTGCTATTTTAGATGCGGGAAAAATTTTTGAGGGTGGAATTGTCAGGAGAATCATCAGTGAGTATTCTGCAGGGCGGGGGTCCATATTAAAATTAATTTGATTTGCGAATCTTTTTCCGATTCTCTGCATATGTAATAAGAATAAAATAATTAGGTGAAAGGGGAATAACCCCTACACAAAAGGGGAACAAGAGAGAAAAAAAACAAAGAGGTTGAAAGGATACCCAGCTTCTCTTGGAGCGGATGAAACTTTCAGTTTTAGGTATTTTGCCCTGCCCGCTCAATCCAGTGCTGAAAAAATTTTTTATTCCTCATAATAACACATGAAGGTGTCGCAGAGGATGTAATAGAAAAGGAGCATATACACAAGAACACATATACGCAATAAAAGATAAACTAACCCTCAATCATTGCCTGGGAAAATATACTAGATTGGTTTATATTTTCAAACAATCTTTAACGGCTGACCTTGAGCGACGAAGCTAAACAAATTTCAGAATATATAAAGTATTAGCATTTTCGGCATTTGGTTACTGTCTAAGTTTTCCGGTATCGACAAATATGTTTTTAAATTTTGAGCCATTCCCCTATTCATTAAAATAATTTCTGGCCTGGCAGATATAGTAACTGATATCCGCAATTTTGTTTTATCAATAAAGAACAGTTCCATAAACTTCATGTCGAGATTATAATAGCAGAGGACAATGCGAGTGATAAACTTATTCCCATCACGAGCTTTATATAAACCTAATCGAACAAATGATTTGGAATATTCAGAATTCCAACCCTTTATGTATATGGACAATGTGTCCCTGACAACAACTCCATAAATAAGACATTTTTTACAGAAAACAATCCTTTTTCTAACGGAGTATTGCTCGTTCGAGTGTTAAATGACACTCGTGCGGAGAGTGGTAGGGTGTGAAAATTCAGAGTTTCGTGGTATGTAATAACATTTGGAAATGGGATATTGTTCATCGATTCATGAAGATAATTGTTGGGGAGAGAAGAGAAGCATGTAAATAGTATTCGGTACAATGGCCTAAACTCAGATAGACAAATCTTGTATGCATGCAAATTCCATTAATCACACAAACACTAAAATTGACTTTGTGTCTACTGTCGGTCATTGAAGGTTCATGCAAGAGCATAATTTTATTATTTTTACCTTTTTAACAACGATTCACCCTTAGGGTTGTCTGGGGTGGGTAAGGGATGTAAAAAGGGTCGATGTCGGTTACAATAAAAAATTATTCGGAGAAATATTCATTTAAAGAGTTTGGGTAGGGGATGGGAGGAATATCATAGACAAATCAGAAAAAAGTACACGAATTACCTCCAGAATATTCATGACAAATTATATTTTAACAAATTATTTCGTCAGAATTTGCCTTGTATATACCATTTTTGCAAAGAATGCTCGTTTTTCTAAATAACAAGCTCTTTATCAAACAGTTCGCGGTAACGAACAGTAAGCAAGGAGCGACCCGGCTCAATAGTAATCGAAACACTGTTTTTCAATTTAGATACATCAAAAGAATTGAATTTTCATGCTGTATTTAAATGTGTAAATTTCATCGAGTTTAGTCTTACCCATCAAAAACTATGAGCCTCAGAAAATTTGTCTTGTTTTCGAAAAAGGGGTAAACACCCCCTGAAATTCAAAGACTCTTAATGAAAATCGCACCTACAGATTCAGCGTATCAGAGAACCCTACTGTAGAGGTTTGAAGCTCCTATCTGCAAAAATGTGGAATTTTGTTTTTGTTTTTTTCTTTGCCAGAAGAAATGTCACAGATACGTGTTTATTTGTTTTTGATTTATTTTTTAGGGGTGATTGTATCGACCCAGTGGTCCAACAATGTCGCAAGAGGGCTCACTCGAACGGAAATTAAAAGTTCTAGTGCCCTTTTCAAGTGACCAAAAACATTTGAGAGCAACAAGGCCCCCTCCCGCGCTCATGTTTTCCCAAAGTCACAGGATCCAAATTTTGAGACAGTCATTTTGTTCGTCATAGTCGAAAAATCTTAATACCTATGTCTCTGGTTAAGGGCTACAAATTATGAACTTTGCCCATTGTTTACACATAGTTTTGGTTATTAGGAAGTTTACAGATTTTTCAGGGGTATTTTATCTTTTAGTGGGGAATGGGGAATAAGTTTACATGGGGGAATTATTCCATGTATGAATTTTTCATGGGGTGGGAATTTTCCATGAAGGGGGTGCCGGTTTTCCCAGCATTATTCAAAAAACGATCAGAAATTACATATAAAAAAAAAGTTTTTCAACTACAAGTAAGGAGTTACATTAAAGCTTAAAACGAACAGAAATATTTTGGTATATGAGGGGTTTCGCCTCCTCGTCAATACCTTGCTCTTTACGTTAAAGTATTTTTAGTACTTTCAAAAGAGCTATTTATTCTAATTAATGATTCAGGGGTGATTCTTAAAGAATTGTAACAATTTTGAACTTTAGCGTAAAGAGCGAGCTAACGATGATCGGGCAAACCCTTCATATACGCAACAATTTCTTTCCGTTTTAAGTTCTAATGTTGCTCCTTACTTTCAGTTGAAAGTAAGTTTTTATTCAATTATGGGAAAGGACATATCCTTTCATAAAGTATTCTAAAAAAAAAACTTTCCTAAAAAGAAGTTTTTTGAAAAAAGTAAAGAGCAATATTAAACTTAATGAGCAGAAATCAAATCTTACAATAATTCAAACTTAAAACGACTAAAAATTATTATCAAAGTATAAATGAAACCCAAAAAAATAGAAATGAAAATGAATAGTCTATATACAACATAAGGACAACAGATAACATACAAGGATAACATAACATAAGATATCGTAAGGATAACAGATAATTTACAAGGACAACATAACATAACTTAATATATCACAAGAATAATAGATAACATAAGATATTACAAGATAACATGAGAATAACAGATGCAAAAGAATAAAAATATCTAAAATAAGCTATAAACTGTCAAGTTAAACTAAAACCAAAAATGACTACAAATAAGATATTTGCTGCCTCCCCCCCCCTCCATAACCGTAAATTTTCTAAGGCCTATTAACTCATTTGGGTTTTGTTGAAAATAATATGTACTTTGTACAGTGTAGTACACCTTTTCTAAGCTTTTGTTGATGTAAAAGTTCACTTTAGTAAGCATCTGCTAAGCGTTTTGGTAAGGGTGTAGCCGAATCATTCAGAGCTATGGGTTCTCGTGGAAGAAGGCACAAAAGTCTCTTTACTATAAACTATGCATCAATTATATAAAGTTTATTTAATTGGTGAGAAAGGAAAGTATCAAGGGAGAAAGGGGGAGAAAGTAGAATCTATTGTTTGTTCTATGTGTGGATCTCAGGATGAAAGTTTGATACATTTTTTGTGTGAATGTGTCAAATTGAATGAATGGAGGCGAGACATGTATGGTAAAGAAATTATTTAACTGTATTAAATTATTTAACTGGATATTTCGAACACATATACAGTGTTCATCATCAGCAGTAAAACTAAAATCTTTACCATAGCAGTAAAACTAAATTCTTTACCATGCGTTATATACGTATGGTAAAGAAAAATTGAATGAGATATGGATGGTAGATAGAATGAAAGAGACAAATTTCCTGAGTATTAAAAGGATAGCAAGGTTTGTCAGGATTGTAGCGGCACATCGTAAGCGTTTTCTTTAAATAGTATTCATTTATTTTAGTTAATTTGTTGTTTGTTTTTATTATGTAAATTTCCTATGGCCCACGGGCTTTTTCTGGAATAATTTATTATTATTATTATTAAATTATTATTATTGTTACTATACAGTGGTTTGAAACAAACATTTGACAAGAACTTGACTGAATTAAGACAAGAGAGGAGACGAGTAACGCACGTCAAGGATTTGCTTAAAAATACTTTCCAAGGTCCCTTGAATTTAGGTCCTTAGAAACGTGTTATTCTTTATTTTGTTGGAACTCGGCTATTAACATTTGATATGTTCTACTTTTCTGGCAATAAGCCAAACATTCTACTTTTTAATTCCAGAAAACAAGCATCATAAAGCAATGCGACCCAAATCCTCCTTAAGGTTAGGTTCTAAGAATTGGTTCTTAGATTATTGGGCCTTAAGGTAAGGCTCTTAGAACAATAACCTGTTGTTCTGAGAATTGTATTCAAAAGTTTACACCTTAAAACGTTGACGAAAATAAAATTACTAGAATAATTAGGATGACAAGAAATAATAAATGAAAATAAATTGAACGTTAAATATATAATCATATTTACTCCTGGAAATTGTTTCATATATATATGCTCTTTCATCCCTTCAGTCAAATTACTGACAAAATTATATTTGTTGGAATCTGCCAAACTTACCATTGCTATTCGCAAAGAATGCTCGTCATATCGAGACGTAGATGAATATAAAAAAGGTAAAGAATAGGGCATGAGACTTTACAGTCCCTACTGGTGGTGCTGATCTCCGTTTCTTGGCCCTTCGGCCAGGAAGTGCAATGGGAGGTTGGGGGCCAACCACCCTGTGCTTTCGCACACCCTTCCTGTTTACCTTCTCCAGATTTCTCCAGGTATCCATTTAGAGCTGGGTCGACTCTGGCTGAGCCTACAGATTCACGCCACTGACCCCCGTCCCAAACTAAATAATTGGGTACACTAGGTTTCGAACCTTCACCCTCTCAGACAAAGGATTCTGAATCTAGCGCACTAATCTACTCGGCCAGGACGACTTTAGATGAATATGATACATTACAATTTTTTTCTAAACCGTTAGAAAATAACTATCAAACATTAGTATTGTTTACCCATTTGCTCATAATTTAAAATTTTAAGTTTAGTTTTTCAGATATAAACCGTTAATAGTTCATCATAAAAAAAATGGCCCCTCATATATTTGTGTTATAGTTTATGTGAAGTAAAATTACGACTGATATAAACACGTATATTCGTCAGATTTTACCAAACATGTCATCACTTCAGGCAAATCATGCTCGTTATATTAAGGCACACATGAATAAGTTACTATGAAATAATATTTTTTCTAATTGAATTGAATTGGATCAAACTTTGTTAAACAAAAAACAATGCACAATTTAATCATTGACAAGTAGCCGTCCAAGAAGAAACAAAGCTCTGAGCAATAGCGACTAAAACCATCAATACCAATAAATTAAAATATATATATATATATATATATATATATATATATATATATATATATATATATATATATATATATATATATATATATATATATATATATATATATATATATATATATATATATATATATATGTGCGTCATAATAACAAGTCAAATAAAAACCATCAATACCAATAAATTCAAATATATATATATATATATATATATATATATATATATATATATATATATATATATATATATATATATATATATATATATATATATATATATATATATATATATATATATATATATATATATATATATATATATATATATATATATATATATATATATATATATATATATGTGCGTCATAATAACAAGTCAAATAAATATCAAAAATCAATATCTCCCGTAAAAAAAAAGTATAAAATATAATAAAATTAATAAAAATAAAAATGATTAACAAACTATGATCCCTCATCCTCCCCTCCCAATAAATACTTCTTTAATCTTTTCTTAAATTGCTGTAGATGTTCAGCCACCTTATTAATCGCCGAAAGCCCATTCCAAACACTTGGCCTAAATAGCGAATCATAAATCCTGCCCGAGTACTCTACCTTTGTTCAATCACAAGGTTATCCACATTTCTAGTACTATACTCATGCAAGCATGTAAGCATATATTACTTTTATAAAAACGAGAAAAATATCTGGGCATATATCCTTCCGACATTGATATACGAAAATTGCAGCTTGATAATCCCTGAGCTGTCCAACAGTCATCATTTGAATTTCTAAAGCACGTCTCTGTATCAATAAAAACTTTCACACATTCTCCAATTATTCTAACCACTTTATTCTGTAAAATTTGGATTCGCTGATAGTTAGAGTAGAAATTACTAGCCCATAACACACAACCATATAAAACATAAGGACTAACTATTACATGAAATAAAAGAAGTAAAATTTATTTGGAAATTTTTTTTTTCAAACGACGAATAACTCCAACTCCTCTGGCCACTTTAGCAGCAACTAAATCGCTGTACCGTTACCATGATAAATTACAATCAACATAAAAACCAAGATATCGCACACAGTTTACCTGGTAAAATTACTTTCCATTCAATAATATCCCCCCTCGAGGTCAATCGGTGTTCCCACTCTACCATACACCATAAAGCTAGTTTTACTCACATTTACTGATAAAAGGCTAAGACTAGTGAATGTATAAAGTTGAACCATTACCCTATTAACCTCTTCTATTAAAGGTTCAACACAACGACTAGAAAAAGAAAGAGCAGTATCATCTACAAACTAAATAAGACAAACATCCTGATGGTAGAATCTCATTGTATCAATATAAATAAGATAAAATAGTGGACCGAGAGCAGAACCCTGTGGGACACCACTTTTAATAAAATACTGACCAGAAATAGCTACATTTAATATAACTCTAACAGATCTTCCAGATAAAAAAATTTCAAACCACTTCTGATGTAAATCTCTGACGCCCAAACGTTCTAATCTACGCAATAAATATTAAAATCGACTGTATCAAATGCCTTTCTAAAATCCACAAATACTGTAAGAGCTAGTTGACCTTTTCTAAGATGAGTGCTCACTGAATCTGACAGGTACTGTACAGCATGGTAAGTCGAGTGATTCTTCCTGTATCCAAATTATGTTTCAGAAAGAATTCCTTCTTTTGTGAAGGCTTCGTTCTGAAGACTTCTTCATAAAGAAGTCTTTTTTTTATCAAAAATCATATAAACGACTATAATGCCTTGAACATTATTATAATATCGAACTCCAATATCTTTTACCTGTTCGCTAATTATACGGCACTAAGTAAGCTTTTCAGACATAGGGTATCAATAATTTTCAAAACCAAAATTTTTTTTTTCCTCGTATATTTGTATTTATGGGTTATGCGGGGCTAAGTTATGGCTGGCAAAAAAAATATTGGTCAGAATTTACCAAGCTTAATGTCTTTTTTTTCAAAAAAAAATCCCGTTGCTGTAAGACACAAGGAGATTCCACGTGGGATACAGTATATTCACCTTTTTTTCTAGTGAATCGTGCACTGCTATCATATTAAAAGTTTTTGTTTATCCATCTTCTCGTAAGATGACATTCTGAGTAAACTTTCCTGACATAGGCATTGCTAACTTTGTAAAAAAATACTTTCTCAAGTATTTGAATTTGGGCAACATGGAGTTAAATTATGATTTGAAAATATATATTCGTAATTTGTCAAACCCATCATTACTTCCCGCAAAATAATACCCCTTACATCAAGACACAGGTAACTTGACACGTGATGTATCTTCCATTTTTTCACCGCTGCTTTCTATATTGCTATCTAATCAGGCGTAAGTTTATAGAACCATCCCTTCATAAGATGGCATTGCCAATAAGATTACCCGACATAATCAATAAATACTTTTTTGAAAAAAAATTCTCATGTATTTGTATTTGGTATTACAGTAGTCAAATTACAGCAGGGGGTACTTGTGTCTTATAGCCACCATACTCAAGTTCTGTCGAGAAGTGAAGTTTGGTTAATGCTAATGAAATAACCGGTTTTTCAGACCACGGGGAAAAATTCATTCAGTTTGCGATCTGTGTTGATAGGAAATAGTGTCTGACCATGGATTTTAAAAAGAAAATTTGGGATTTGCCAAGTACTGAAGAAGAGGCAATTAGGCTTTTCCAGGATAAGGGGGTGTTGCCCATAACAAAACAGTGCGTAAATGTAAACAGTATGACCTTATGCTCTTTCGATAAAGACCCTTTTTGGAAGTGTACAACTGGGCCACGTAGGAAACAAGTCGGTTTGCCTGTCAACTTGTGGTTTGCTCACAGTATAATACCATTTGTTACTGCAATCTGTTTCATTTACTTGTGGGTTAACGAATCGTTGTCTGAGGCCTGTTCGGTCTGGGTGCATACTTCAAAGTAGTAGTTTTCATAAATTTTGTTGATAAAGTATTACATTTTAATCATAGTTTGTTTTATTTCGTTAACATTAACCAAACTTCACTTCTAAACAGAACTCAAGTGTGGTGGCTATAAAACACAAGTACCAAGCAGGGAAAAATATGTATGTCAGAATTTGCCAAACTTATTATTACTTTTTGGAACGATGTTATATTACAATAATAACATCAATAGTCACTTTTTGTAAAATATGCTCGTTATATCAAGAAGCAGATAAATAGGTACCAATGTATGATATATCCTCTTATTTTTTGCTTTCCACATTACTACCATATCAAACAAAAGTTTGCTGATACATCTCTTCGTAAGATGGCGTTACGAGTAAATTTTCTGACACAACCTGTCAGTTATTTTTGAAAAAGAAAGTTTCCTCATATATTTGTCTTATTTGTTACCTTTAGTTAAATTAGAGCTGGAAAAAATATACTCGACGGAAATCGCCAAATATATCTTCACTTTTAGATAAGAATGCTCGTTAAATCAAGACACAGATAAATAAGGCACTATGATATATCCCTCATTTTTTTTCTTTGCGTCGCACATTGCTATCATATCAAACAAAAGTTTTTCGACCCATCCTTTCATAAGATGGCAATGCTAGTAAGTTTTTTGGTATGAGGCATCATACGTCGTACAGCGTTTCCTCTCGTTATGAACCTAAACCAAGTGAATGATTAAGACAAAAAACCAAACCTTATGCAAACTAGCGGGTCTCCATTTTTTTTTGCCTTAATGATGGATTTATTCCGTGCTTGCAAGGACTTTCGCCTATTTGTCACTACATGCCAGTATGAAAAGCAAGTTTTTCTTCATAGAATTTCGCGCTTTTGTTGACAATATAATTTATTGGGAGGGTTTTGGCGTTGTTGCTGACAAGAGTGATCGCCTATCAAATTTTGACAAATGATTCAAAAATGAAATTATACAAGTTTTAACGGTTGAAAAAGAATATTCCATGTTTTTGTTACTTAAAACTACTACATGAACATATTTTAGGCTGCAAATTGGTCTTGCTGCATGACGAAGGCCTATTTATAGAATAATTTTTTTTTTACTATATATAGGTTCTAATTTAAGTTCAGAACTTGTGACAGCTAGCGTGGTTAAATAGCTAGTAGTTGTATGTACTACTATAAGCTTGTAGGTTATATATGTTTATGTGTAAACTATATATGTAATAGTTTACAAAAAAAGATACAAGTTCAACAAGGTCATGTGAAGATACAATGAAGTCACATGAAGGTACGACCCGCTCATGTGAAAGTGCAGCAAGGTCATGTGGAGGTACACCAAGGTCATGTGAAGGTACAAAAAGGTCATGTGAAGGTACAACAAATACGTCCAAGCTGAAAATAGAAAAATGAGAAAATTACCAGGACTAGCGGCAAACAGCCTCGTGCCGTGACGGAATGTAATACCCCCAAATTTTTGTTTAAGAGGTTACCAACAGAATTACCAACATAATTTTTTGGGGGAGAGGGAGGGTAATGGTTTTTACTTTCATTTTTCAGGGTCAACTTGGAGTTAAGAAATTGTTTTTAGGGAGGGGGCTAGAAGTGGACACCCGGTTACGTCTTTTGCACCTGGATGTGGCACCGATACTAACTATAAGCAAAATTTAACTTGAGAAACTTGGCGTGTAGTGATTGTTATAATCAATCATAAATAGCTATGTTCAAGAAGTGATCCATCATTTGAAATTGCAACATAATGGAAAGGATTTTACAGCAAATTTAATATAATTTTTATAGTAGTTATTCTTAATGATGAAGCTGATGAAGAATACAAAATAAAATCTATTGTTTATTTTTTGGATTGTGGCGCGAAAATATTATTTTTGAGACTTTTAAGTTTTTTGTCTAAAGCTCTAATTACCAAGGAACGTCCTTGTCGGCCAACCGGCTCAGGACGAACAAAAACCCAGTCGTCCCCAAATGGGGTGGGAAGATATCATAGGGTAAGATTTAAGGGGAATGGGAACTTCTTGAGAGGGTGTAAAAAGGAGGCTTGGAATGCATTGGGACGGAGGAGGAATGTGCGTAACTGTTGGATCAGGCAGCTTGCTGCTGAAGTGAGTTGTTAATAATTTCTTAGACCACACCGCCTTTCCATTTTTAAAATTTAACAAGTGAAAATACAGTGAAAATGGGTTTAGTATTTTAAACAAAGCAATGGATAAAATAAAAGAAATCAACAAACTTTGAATAATAAAGATATTGAACATTTCAACTTCACTTTTGGAAGCAAAAATCAGCGAAAAACGGAAAGAAACAACGGATAAAAGGAGATCTAACTTCCTTAGCTAAATTACACAAAATATATAAAGAACAGGAAAATTATTTTCTTTTTTATATGTTTTTATGTCACTTGGTAATAACCAAGTGAAATATAGCAATCGCAAATTCTGTCGGTCTGTCGGTCCCGGTTTTGCTACTTTAGGCACTTTCAGGTAAAATAGGACGATGAAATTTGGCAGGCGTATCAGGGACCGGACCAGATTAAATTATAAATAGTCGTTTTCCCGATTTGACCATCTGGGGGGGGGGCGTTAATTCGGAAAAATAGAAAAATTTAAGTATTTTTAACTTACGAACGGTTGATCAAGATCTTAATGAAAGTTGATGTTTGGAAGGATATCGTGTCTAAGAGCTCTTATTTTAAATCCCGAATGGATCTGGTGACATTGGGGAGGGGGGATTTGAGAGGGGGAAACCAAAAATCTTGGAAAACACTTAGAGGGGGGGGGGGTAATTCTGAAAGTTAGAAAAAATTAGGTACTTTTAACTTACCAACGGGTGATCGGATCCCAATGGAATTTAATATTTAGAAGGATATCGTGTGTCAAAGCTATTGTTTTAAATCCTGACCGGATCTGGTGACATTGGGGGGAGTTTGGGGTGGGGGAACCTAAAATTATGGAGAACGCTTAGATTGGAGGGATCGGGATGAAACTTGGTGGGAAAAATAAGCAGAAGTCTTAGATACGCGATTTACATAATTGGAACGGATCCGCTCTATTGGGGGGGGGGGGAAGCTCTGAAAAATTAAAAAAATGACGTATTTTTAACTTACGAAGGAGTGATCGGATCTTCATGAAACTTCCTATTTAGAAGGACCGCGTAACTCAGATCTCTTATTTTAAATCTCAATCGGATCCAGCGTCATGGGGGGGGGCAGTTGAAGGGTACCAGAAATCTTAGAAAATACTTAAAGCGGAGAGATTAGGATGAAGCTGGATGGGAAGAATAAAAACCTGTCTAAGATACGTGACTGACATAACTGGACCGGATCTGCACTCTTTGGTGGAGTTGGGGGGGGGGATAATTTTGAAAATTGAGGTATTTGTAACCTACGAAAGGGTGACCAGATCTTCATGAAATTTGATATTTAGAAGAATCGTGTGCTTTAAAGCTCTAATTTTAAATTCTGACCAGATCCTGTGACGTTGGGGTGGAAACACTTGGAGTGGAGGAATCCTTGATACGTGATTGACGTAACCGCACTGGATTCGCTCTCTTTGGGGGATTTGGGGGGAGGGGTTCAGTGATTTGGCGAGTTTGGTGCTTCTGGACGTGCTAGGACGATGAGAATTGGTAGGCGTGTCAGGGAGCTGCACAAATTGACTTGATAAAGTCTTTTTCCCAGATTCGACCATCTGGGGGCTAAAGAGAGAGGAAAAGTTGGAAAAGATTAGGTATTTATAACTTGCGAGTGGGTGATCGGATCTCAATGAATTTTGACATAATGATTCTGAAATATTATTTAAAGTTTGTCGATTTTTTTGTCCACCGCTTTTGTTTAAAATGTTTGTCTATTTTACTTTATTAAAATAATGAGACACTACAAAATCATAATCAAAAGTTTGAGATAGCCATTTTGTTCAACATAATTGAAAGGTCCCGTACCTATGTGTCCTTGGAGTAACAATACCCCCAAAACCCAGAGGAAAAGGACTGTTAGTTATGGAATTTGCCCATTGTTTGTGCATGGTATTTGTTATTTGGAAGTATACAGACATTTTTGGGGGGAGGGGGAGTGGAGGAATTTTTGGCTGTGGAGGGTTGATTTTGTGCGAAGAGAATTTTCAAAAGGAGTGAAGTTTCTGGGGGGACTTTTCAGGGAAGATTTTATACCGGAGAAATTTTCCAGAATTTTTGTACGAAATACCTTCTATTTGTCTTACTTTTTCTTTGTTAACTCAATTTTACATGTGGAGGTGTCACAGGGAAATTGTACGGGAAAATTTGTCAGCGGGGATGGAATTGTCTGGAATATTGTTTCGTAGGGGGGGGATTTTCTGTGGGATAAATTCTCCATTGGGCGGGGAAGGGATCAGGGCCGTGGGAGAAATTTTTTATGGAGGAATTCTCCGAGGAAGCTAATTTCCACAGGGGGTGGGGGAGTATTTTTGGGACAATTTTCCTCAGAGGGGGGAATTTTCCTTATGATTTTAAAAACAATCTTTTTTCAGCGAGGATGGAATTGTCTGGGTGAATCTTCCACGGGGGGAGGGGCTATTTAATTGAAATGAGATTTTTAAGGAGGAATCTTTTATAAGGGAAGGAATTATCCATGGAATGGGAGCCAGATTTACCGGCACTAAAAAAACGAAAAGGAATTAAGACAAAAAGTTTTTCAACTGAAAGTAAGGAACATTAAACACATTAAAACTTAAAACAAACAGAACAGAAAAAAATCAGTATATGATGGGGTTGCCACTTACAAGTCAATTCACAACAAGTCTACCTTTGTTTGAAGATTTATTTATGAGTTTCTTCTATATAAAATTAACAGTTTTTATTTTATTTTAGGTCCTTATTTTTTTATTTTTTTCTATTCTGACATTTTTCAATAAGAACATCTACCTTAAAGTTATAACGCGACGCCAAGTTCACACTTAGTCTAGAGATGGGTTAAGCTGTCAGCAAAACTGATAGTACGTCTACTTTTTTGGAAGATTTATAGATGAATTCCTTTTATATAAAATATCCAATTTTTATAATATATTTTTTTTAATATATTTTAGTTCTTTTTTTACAATAATATCTACCGTAAAATTTTGGCACGACGCCATGTTCACACTTAATGAGTCTGGGAATAAATTGGAACGGCTGAACGTCCCTCTAGCCACTTTCTGCTATTAGAGAGGACAATGGAATGAAAATGGAATGGAATGAAATCGAGAATTCATTCCAACGAAAATTCAATTGCCCTTGTAAGATATAAATGAACCGCTGACACAGTTATGTAATGATTTCAGCCATTTTGGAGTGTACTTTGACCTAAAAAGAGTGAAGACAGCCTCAGTTGATAATTTTGATATAGCTAATTGGATCAGAACTATGGGAGTTCCCTTCGTGTATTCTCCCACTTTTAGAGTTCGTGATGCCGCTCACCACTGAGTTGGTTTCAAGGGAGGGACAGAGGGGGCACTTGCTCTGAGCTCAGGAATTTTACGGATGCAAAATTTCATAATCAAATAATTTGGACAATAAAAAAAAATTGAAAATAGATTATTAATTTATTAATACATTGAAAATAATTTTGTTAATAAATGAATTTTTTTCAAGTTTGGCCTGAAAATCTTGAGAGAGACATAGGTGGGGAGGGTAATCGAGATTTTGCCCCGGGTGCAAGAGAGGTCAGAATTGCCAACAAACCAAATGCAAGAGTAATTTTAAGGGTTATTATCGTTCTTGAAGCCCTGTCATTTAAAAAAAAAAAACTTGAACATAAAGGGTAGAGATCGAAGGGAGTGAGTTTTGCATTGAAATATTTTAATAAGCTCAAACTAGAATCTTGAAAACTAAATCTTTTTTAAAACTAAAAGTTCGAGCTCATATAATGTAAACAGTTAGAAACTGCTTATATGAAAGCAGATGTCTTACACGACAGAGATATCACATCTGCCTTACCTACAAAAAACTTACTTGACCTTATAAAAGACTTACCTTCTATTGACTTACTTACAAAAGAATTTTTTATAGTGAACAGAAAGAAGCAAGTGCAAACAAAAAAAATGACACGAATCTTGATTACATTGTTTGCGAAGATCGGAACGAATAAAAGCCCAAAAATAAAGGAAAGTAAAAGCCAAAAAAAGGCAAAAGGAAAGACAAAAGAAACCTAACAAATGATTTTAATTATTAAGAGCCAGCTTTTGCTCATATTTTTGAAAAAGTCGGTAAGTTTGTTTGATTTCAGTCTTAAAACAGTTTGTCTCTGGTTGTATTATTTTTGAAGAAAAGATATATTGGATTTCTTTCACTCTCATATTCCCATAAAAAAAAAGCAGGGCAATTGCATGTTTTTTTCTTTCTCTTTCTTTCTTTTATTCTTTTTTTTAATTTTATTCCCCTGTTTATGGGGTTACTCCAAGCAAGCAAAGGGTTAAGGAGGCTTAATTGTTCTTTCTTTTCTTGAATAAACCCGTTATTAAATTGAAATTGTTCGAAGTGAAAACTCGGAAAAACTCTACCATACGCTGTGACAGCAAAAAGTATAGAGGCTGAGAAGTCTAGTTTCTAGTGCTTTCTAGTGTTGGGCTGCTTTCTAGCGCCAGTCTAATCTAAATTAGCGATCTAAACTTATTGCAATGTTGCCAGCCCTACCGAGATCTACCGAAATTCTAGTACAATCTACGAACAAAAATAAAGAAGACACTGAAACCAACCAAAATAGAAGACTCTGAATCTATTAAATATGCTACCATGTTGTCATTTTCTGTTTTTCGTATGGCAAAACACCTGCTTTATTTTCCGAGCTTCTAGTTACTTCTCAAGTTCCTCTTGGAAACTGAGTCAATTTTTTTCCAAAATCCGACCAGACTCCTATATGTCTACCTTCTAAACTTTTAAAATATTATATTTGTATTTCCAAATCATTCTAAAACCACTAAAAGATAATACGATATGAAATCATTCCGTCCAAAAATTCCACCGTACTATGAGAGTCATCTATAAATTTTACAATTTTTTTAGTTTGACTTCACTTATGCCTTGTGCTTCCATCCACTGGCTGCTCTGGCCTCTCTTGTGTTTGGGACGCAAGTTTATTAGTCTCCAAAAAAATATCCAGGCCAAATTTTAACAATATTTTTTCATTTACTAACAAATTTTTCAATTAATTAAATGTAATTTTTCTTACTTTAGCCTCTGCAAAATTATTAATTATCTCATCGTAATTGAATATTTCTAATTCATCACTTTCTGTACCCATCAATTCTAAAACATTTTGTCGCTCCTCGCCCATTGTCAATCTGAGGTACTTTAATATTAATCTAAGTTTGGAAAGGCCCCTTCATCTCCGTATTGCACGTTTAATTCTAACACATCTATAGGTTTTTTCAAGAAAATTTGTCACGATGAAGTTTTTTTTTTATATGTCAGGGTTGGTTGAATGGGACCTAAATCATTGCATTATTTTTCACCAAGTTTAAGGCAATTCACTTTAATATCATCAACATTCGTGTCATCTTAAAATAGTTCTTCTGCGTTAAGCAAAATTTCGGATTCGATTTGCTTATACTTACTGCCAACTGCACTCTTTACTTTATTATAATAGAAATAAATTTCAAAAATGGCCAATGATTAAATTTTTGAGCCAGGGGCAAGTTTTTTTGTTTTTTTTGTCATTTTGTCCAACAAAACAATAGTTATGGCCTGAATAAGGCAAAACATTATCCAGCACAAATTCCGAGCAAGCCAATCAATTTCAAATTATCAAAAAGTTATTGAGATTGTCTTTCAATTTTAGAAGTTTAAGTGGTACGTTGTTGCATTAATTCCTGAGTATCTAAGCAGTTCCGTTCAATGGGCGGGGGGTGGCGATCAAATCAAACTTTTCATTTTAATTTGGCTTCTTTTACTTATATTTGAGTCAGGAGGAAAACGCTGTAATTAGTTTTGCCCGAGTACCACGAACCCTAGGAGCGGCTCTATATGCAAGCAGTCTCATGTCGATCAAATTTTCTAATTTTTTCATAAGGACGTCTACCTTAAAGTTTTAACGCGACGCCAAGTTTACACTTGAAGAGTCTAGGGATGGGCTGAGCTTCCTTCTAATAACTGTCTACCTAATTTATAGTACGTCTACCTATTTTTGGAAGATTTATAGATAAACTTCTTTTATATAAAATAACCTGTTTCATTAAATTAAGGCTCTAATATACCTTCTTTTATATATATTTAACCTTTTTTATACTAATGTCTACCTTAAAATTTTGTTTTTATTCCTAGGATTGATTTAAGTCACAGTCGTGACTTATATCAGAGAAAAAAAAGTCACAAAAATATAGGGGGGGGGGGAAGGATTTTGCCGAAAAAATGCAAAAAATACATAAAAGGTGTTTCTACTCTCTTGGGGCGGGGTGGGGCACTTTTTTTCTTTTTTTTTCAAATTTTTTCAACGAAAATTAAAAAAAATTCCAAATCTAAAGGGGAAATCACCCCTTCCCAATTTGTACTTCTGGTACAAGTAGCCCCGGTTATTCGTCTCTGTCGTCTTATATCCTTGCAATTGGCATGTTGACAATAATCTTAATAGTATCGTAATCGTAAAGCATAGGAACGGCACACCCAAAATGTATTAACTACAATTTTTCTGTGTATTATGAAGTAATAATTATTTTTTTTACCACTTTTTTTCTCCATAGTTCCAATTCTAGGCTTCTGACAAATTCAATTTTGGGCCCTTAATAGGGCTCAAAAGGGTAACTTATTAACTTGTCTATATTTTACGTTTTCCAAAATTCCCAGGAACTCCCACGGCAAGTAATCCTTTTTAACACGCATTATTAAGAGACTGAAACACGCTGTTCAAGTGACAACACGTTTAGACATGTGTTCACGCAACACTATTTATAACATTCTGACAATTTCTGAATTTTAGTTTAACTGAATGTTCTTAGAACGAAGCTACTTAGCTTTCAGGATCTATGGCAGGACTATCATGGCAGGGTTGCCAACCAGCGACCTTACCAACATGCGACAAACAGAGCCGAAAAGTGCTTTTTTGACCTGAAAAGTGCAACAGGCTGGAAAGCTTGAAAATTTAATACTCATCATCATCATCATCATTTTATTTATAACCCATCACAAAAAAAAATTGGGCAGAAAGCCCAGAAAAGGACAGAGTAAAAATCAAGAAAAAAAAGAGGCAACAGAAATTAAACACACTTTGACAACTACGAACAAGGGACAAACAGAAATGACCAAAGACGGGAAAACTTCTGGCATTCGGTAGTGAAATCACAAATACGCTTCTCAATAACTCCAGCTGGGTTTACCAAATGAAGGGTTTACCAATTATCAGTACAAGCTCGGTCACTGAAAGACAAGCTTCAGTAACGAAAAGCATACATTTCCTTAGCAACCAGTCACCAGCCCAGTGACGCAAAATTTGACAGTGAAGTATAAATACTGAAATCAGTATTGCATCCTAAAACCAAAATTGACCACTTGAAGTCAATTTTATTCCCGATGTAGTCTCTTTCTGATTCGGATTTTCCCAGTAGGTTACAGAAATTTATCTTCAAACAAATTGCCGTATCAGTACTTACACACTACACTTCTTTCGGAGTATTCAAATTGAAGAGTGTGGTCAATTCGCTTTCTCATTTAAGAGCAGAGTTCAAACAAAAGCAGTTCACTTAAGCCCTTAGTAGCTGCTGGGCAGTTAACAGATGAAAATCCATCTTGGCTGCTAAATAGCAAATTGTTTTTGGCCCGAGCTTCAACTTTTCCTGTCAGCTTAGTTTGATGAGATCAACTCAACTTTAAAGAAGTCATTGGTGTTTCTTGCTGTCTCTGGCTTGATGAAGCATTTCAGAAGACTGCAGAATCAAGCATTTCTGAAGAGACTGCAGAATGAAGCATTTCTGAAGAGACTGCAGAATGAAGCATTTCTGAAGAGATTGCAGAATGAAGCACTTCAGAAGAGTTTGCAGAATGAAGCATTTCTGAAGAGACTACAGAATGAAGCATTTCTGAAGAGACTGCAGAATGAAGCATTTCTGAAGAGACTGCAGAATGAAGCATTTCTGAAGAGACTGCAGAATGAAGCATTTCTGAAGAGACTGCAGAATGAAGCATTTCTAAAGAGACTGCAGAATGAAGCATTTCTGAAGAGACTGCAGAATGAAGCATTTCTGAAGAGACTGCAGAATGAAGCACTTCAGAAGAGTTTGCAGAATGAAGCATTTCTGAACAGACTGCAGAATGAAGCATTTCTGAAGAGACTGCAGAATGAAGCATTTCTGAAGAGACTGCAGAATGAAGCATTTCTGAATAGACTGCAGAATGAAGCACTTCAGAAGAGTTTGCAGAATGAAGCATTTCTGAAGAGACTGCAGAATGAAGCATTTCTGAAGAGACTGCAGAATGAAGCATTTCTGAAGAGACTGCAGAATGAAGCATATCTGAAGAGACTGCAGAATGAAGCACTTCAGAAGAGTTTGCAGAATGAAGCATTTCTGAAGAGACTGCAGAATGAAGCACTTCAGAAGAGTTTGCAGAATGAAGCATTTCTGAAGAGACTGCAAAATGAAGCATTTCTGAAGAGACTGCAGAATGAAGCATTTCTGAAGAGACTGCAGAATGAAGCATTTCTGAAGAGACTGCAGAATGAAGCACTTCAGAAGAGTTTGCAGAATGAAGCATTTCTGAAGAGACTGCAGAATGAAGCCCTTCAGAAGAGTTTGCAGAATGAAGCATTTCTGAAGAGACTGCAGAATGAAGCATTTCTGAAGAGACTGCAGAATGAAGCATTTTTGAAGAGACTGCAGAATCAAGCATTTCTGAAGAGACTGCAGAATGAAGCATTTCTGAAGAGACTGCAGAATGAAGCACTTCAGAAGAGTTTGCAGAATGAAGCATTTCTGAAGAGACTGCAGAATGAAGCATTTCTGAAGAGACTGCAGAATGAAGCATTTCTGAAGAGACTGCAGAATGAAGCATTTCTGAAGAGACTGCAGAATGAAGCATTTCTGAAGAGACTGCAGAATGAAGCACTTCAGAAGAGTTTGCAGAATGAAGCATTTCTGAAGAGACTGCAGAATGAAGCATTTCTGAAGAGACTGCAGAATGAAGCACTTCTGGAGACTGCAGAGAGAAGTATTTCTGAAGCTCTCAATTAGGTGATAGATTAGTGTCAGCGCATATTGAAACTATTCAGAATATGCACTTTCTCAGCCGGAAAATGTAAATACGCCTTTACGCAAAGATCACCTATGAAATTTAGTATTTTCAAGGCTTTCGCGGCTCTGTCGCCATCTGAGTTCCCTTTGCCACGGTTCGTGGAAAATAGCAAAAGGGGATGCCACTGCTCCAAAATTCACTGAATAGCTGTTTCCAACGACAGCCACCTCGTACTCGCAACCTGCAGCAATCCGTTGCTTTTACTGCGGCTAAATTCGCGGCGTCATCGATTGTTTTCTGGCTAATTGTCATATAAAAAACAGCGTCCCGTATAAAAACATCCCAGGAGACAACACAGGAAAACTTAAGGGATTCTTAACTTAACTTAAGTAAAAACTTAGGGGATTTCAGGCTTTTTTTTAGATACCCGCAAATTTGTTTTCAAAATAACATTTAACTATTAAAACTAATGGAAATAATCATAATATTTATCAGACAAATCGCCTATGGACTGGCCTGAGTAACCGGCTGACTGACCGTATTTTAAACAGTAGGTTGTACGAAAACTGTGGTTCAATGCCGCTTTCTAGGGCTATAATCAAAGAAAGGTTGAGACGGCTAGGGCACAATCTATGGATGAAGAATGACAGATTACCGAAGATTGTCCTTATCGGCGAACCGTCTAAGACTAATCGGAAAGCAGGTCGTCATAAAGAAAGATTTAAAGAAAATGGGAACTTCCTGGAAGAGTATAAAGAAGGAGGCTTAGAATAGATTAGGATGGAGAAGTAGCGTGCGTAGCTGTGTTGGCCTCAGGTGGCTTGGTGAGTTGTCAGTAGTAGCAGTAAATTATCACTACCGTTCCTAAATCAACTACAAATAGCAATTTTTTTTTTTACTAGTCAGTTTCTTTTAGAAACACATTTTGAAACTTTTGGTTACTATGGGCTGTTTGAACCCTTTTCGTCCTTTTCAGTACTCAAGATGCCATTTCACCCACAAGTGACTATTGAATTAAGAAAGAGAATAAAAAACTTCATCGAGTGATATGCTAACTTCCATTATAGCTAACTTATGGTGAAAAAAAACATATTTACAAGAAGTGCTATCCCTTTGTACGCACTGAATTTTCGCAATCTCCTCAAATGTTGAGGCTCTTTTTTTCAGGGCGAGGATTCTCTTGCTAACGTCTTGATCAACTTGCAAAACCGTCAACAAAAAGAGGTGACGCTGCATTCTAGCTACAATAAGAGCAGTAAAATAAATACCCAAAAGTTACTGTTAGCAACTTGTTTTTTCTTTTCACATGATAATATCGCTGTTCTAATGAACGGAAAGCCGTTTTCTAAACGAATATCAATTTTGCTGTCATGATAAAATATTGTTCCATCAAGTGTATGCATTCGGCTTTTCGTGGAAACGTGTAGTTTTCTGTGCCGTACGTGCTGCAGTAAGACAATGACCAAAAATGTGGGAAAAAGAAAAAAAAGTGCCATAGTTGGCAACCTTGCTGTCATGATAAAACCTTGGTCCATCAAGTTGTATTGTATTGCAAGATGTGTGGCTTTCGATACCTAAGGATAATAAGAACCATCCAACGTTGCCAAATGCATCATTTATCAGAAAGAGCCAAAAAGTCCCTGAAAACATCTTTTATATCGAAAAAAAAACTTTTTCAATTCCAGAATTTAAGAGTATCCTAATTCTAACTTCTTATTCACGTAAATAAAAACAGAGAATAAGCACACATATAACTATAATGTCAAACAAATGTATAAAATAAATCATTACTACAACTATAATCGAATGTAAGTTGACAAAGCATATTTGACTTAAACAGGTAAAAAAAAAGAAACATGAAAAAAGAAATTGAAGGTCAGCAATGAATCCAGAAAAAGAAAGTTCCAGCGGTTTATTTTGTATATGTTTGTATTTATTATCTGCTATCTTAATGCTTTGTACTTTATATATGATCGACCATGCTTGGTGGCCATACTTTGGCCTGCTGATCCTTAAGAACCGCGTTGATTAAACGCGGTTAAATTTTATGCTATTGGACAGTCAAATTCAGCAAAATTATCAGGTTAACTGTAAGAACCTAAATGGCAATGGTGTTTGTATTCATTTTTTAGTCTCTTCTTTTTATTTTTGCGTAACACTATGCCAAAAATAAATAATGACCTCTTTTCTGCATAGTAATTTAGCCTCAAATATATTATAATCAAATAATAGCATAAAAAATGATTTTTTTCAGAAATTTCTAGGCACAGTACCAACAAAACATGGAATTAGAATACAATTTTTATTGAATTAAGCTTGTTTTGAGTTTTTCAAGATCTGTTGGGTAATGCTACCCCGACTGTGGTGTTAGTGGCTTTTTATTCTTATTGAACCTAATTTTGACACATCAAATATTTCTGTCATAACTTTTAGGGATGTTACTTAGGAGAGGGAAGGGTATTGGGGCGATGGCCACCATAGATTTAAAAAAGGCTTATTTTGATATTTTCGTTAAAAAAAATGGGATATAAAGTTTCAATCACTGAAAAAATTGAAATAAAAATTTTATGTTTCTAGTTTCAGCGTTCTATTTTATGTATTTTTATTATGTATTTTCTTAAAGCCTTGTACTTCATGCATGATCAAACATGATTGGCGGCCACACTTTGGCTTGCTGATCATTCAAGAACCGCGTTGATTCGACCAATAATTTTATGCTATTGGACATTCAAAACCAGATTTTGTTCCTTTTCTTGTTTTAATTATAATTCAATTACAGTTCAGTTATAATTAACTTGTGATACTAACACTCTTATTATCAAATATATTCTTTTGGATATTTTTTTGGATATTTTTTTAACCAGAGTATTAATTATTCTTCTTTTTTCAAAGCACTAAACAGCTGTCTAAAAATAGTTATGTAATTTTTTTTTTTTAGAAATTATCTTAATTTGTATATATTCAATTCAAAGTATACACGCTTTGAAACAATATTTTTTTTTTCTCAACTAATCCGTCAATTTCTTCTCCAAAAATGAAAAAAAATAATACTAGAAAAACATAAAATAACATATTTTAACTTTTAATTTGTCATAACGAAACTTTCTTCAGAGAATATTGAGATACGTATTAAAACTGGGCACAAACACAAGGCAAAAAACAAAACAAAAACAAAACAATGAGATCATAAACAAATGTTGACAAAGTAAAAAAGAAAAAACTGAGACATAAACAAATAAATGCAGAAATTACCTATATTTCACACACTGAAATGACAAACTGAGTTATATTTACAACCTCCTGAGGACTTCTCTTATGGCCCCAGTGCAAGCTTATAAAACTTACAACCCCCCCCCAAAAAAAAAAACTTCTTAGGCAAAATTTTAGCAATTTATTCATTTATAAAGAAAATTGTCCATTTATTTTAATCAGATTTAAAGCATCAGTATAACTTTCAGAAAATGAACGTCTAAAATACTTCAACCTCACTGGGAGGCCCATTACAACCTCGAAAAAACAAAGCTCAATTTGCTCCATCCCTTTTATTATTTGAACTTCCAAAAAACTATAAATTTTTCAGTTTTCTTTTCCCCCGTTTTTTTTTTCTAAATTCATGGCATTTAAGACTACGTAAAATAGAATAATCTTTTTTTGGGGGGGGAGGGGAAGAAGGAAGGTCTTCAACACATTTATCTACACTCCTTAAGGGGCGGGGGTTGGAGGAAATGTTGGCAGAACTTTGTATTTCAGGAGGAACGTATGCCACTTTTTTTCTTGAAACGGACGAAGGGCTCAAATTTGTTCAAAACAGCCCACAGTCATTCATCTGGAATTCTTGAAATAATCATAAAGGTATTGGGATATTGGAACCTCCCCACGTGAAGAAAAGCATATCGAAAGGTGCTGCTATTTATTATGTGCTGCTGTACCTTAACAAATATATAATGCTTGATGCAGTTTATTTCAGGTATTTGTCTGTGAGTGTTTTTGAATGAACCAACTATTTATGTATTTTAGATTATGATATATTCTATATAAACGGTCACTATTCTAACTGTGAAAATTGTTACAGATTTATATTAATTTTTTATTAAATCATTTTAATTTATTGAACTTGAAGCAGCACTTGCTGCCTTAATTTTTTGTGTCATTATTTATTTTTTCTTTATCCTTGTTTTTTTTTTGTGTCATGACGTGCTCATGTTAGCTCCAGCTATTGTATTCTATTCTATTATGTTTGATACGTTGATTTAGATTTGAAAGACTCAAAAATAATTGTACATTCTACTGGGTTTCTCCATTCATTAAAATGTTGAAAATCACAAATCTTAAAATAATTTTAATTCAGTTTTTGTAGCGATTTATGTTGATCATAAAATAAATCGAGGCTTCCCTAAAAAAAAAACCTAAAATAAGCAATCAAAATTAAATAGCTAATTGACATAATTAATAAGTTATAAGCTGTTATAACCAAATACAAATACATGTATTAGATATTACTAGAACATTCCTGGAACCGACAACTCTTTCCATAAAGCAATACAACTAAACTGACTTCAAATTGAACCTTTTACTTTCCTAATCGAATTAAAAAAAAATAAACAACAATAGATAAAGATGATACAGAGAGATGAGGGAAGATGGTACATTAATGGTTCTAATTGGGTGGGTATATCAAAGTTTCTAATTGGGTAATAGGGTGGTAATCTGTTCATAAAAACATGTGTCATATGTTATTTTGCGTTTGTTTTTATGTTTGGGCATAAAGACGTTGTTAGTACTTTTTTCTATTGAGCCATGCAAAATGTTTAACAGTAAAAATTTATATTTTTATTATAGGGAAAGAGTTAAGAGCGAAGATGTGAACAGAATGTGGTGGAGGGGGAGTGTGTGTAGCTGTGTTGGCCTTAGGCGGCTAAATCCCACAATGACTTGATAGCCAAATAGTTTGACAATTCCTTACTTATAACTACTAATTAATTTTTTATTGATTGATTTCTCGAACAGACTAATGGTCAACTAATTATTATTTATTAGTCAATTAATTAATTATTAGTCAATGGCCAAATTTTCTTTTCCCAGTTCAAGGTATTAATGTTTACTATTAAAGAGTATATAACATTATTATCACTTTTTCACATATAATAATAAATTGATCAAATTATAGTTAGGGAACAAATAAAAATATTCAGCTAATCAAGTGGTTTGCCAGCAATATATAAAACAAAGAAAAATTTCAAAACTAGTATTTTAATGTTTTATCTGCCAAATTTCCATTACCTTAGCTCAATAATCCAGTGATTGTTAATTAATTAAATTCTAACACAAGAGTTGGAAAAAATTAAGACTAAGGTGTAATAATTCAGCTTTCAGTAAAAGTTACTTATAATTTAGCTGCCAATTTTTTTTTCTCAACCTAAGGTATTATGTCTTGCTATTAGGAAATCTGAGGGATCACAACGTAAACATATTCATCAACTAAGTTTTTCTTTCTGACTCTCAGCTAACTCTTTGAATGAATGGATATCAGCTAATTATTTTTGCTCATTAGTCTTTTAATCAATATTCATTTGAATTATTTCAGGAAATATTTAGGTAGGAGTCATTTTATCATCGTCATGGGGGTAGATTTTAAGGCCTAGAATACTGAACAAACATCTCTGTATCCTTGTTTTACAGGAACAGAGGTGTGAAATTACCTACCCAAGGGTATAAGACTGGCAGTAAATATCAGCAAGTTCGAAATGTGTAGTATTGGAAACGTTCGAGTGAATGTTGTCTATTGAAAAGTTTTTGAAAAAAACTAAGTTTTTTTTTCGTTCTGACTCTCAGCTAACTCTTTGAATGAATGGATATCAGCTAATTATTTTTGCTCATTAGTCTTTTAATCAATATTCATTTGAATTATTTCAGGAAATATTTAGGTACGAGTCATTTTATCATCGTCATGGGGGTAGATTTTAAGGCCTAGAATACTGAACAAACATCTCTGTATCCTTGTTTTACAGGAACAGAGGTGTGAAATTACCTACCCAAGGGTATAAGACTGGCAGTAAATATCAGCCGGTTCGAAATGTTTAGGGTAGTATTGGAAACGATCGAGTGAACGTTGTCTATTGAAAAGTTAATAATAATTTATCTTTAAAATTTTTTATTCTAAATGATAAATTTTGAATATATAATTGCTTGTAAGGTTAGAATTAACCATCATTAACAACTTATTGAGTTACCCTGATGGCTATTGAAATATATCACGATATTGTTTTTGTAGACGCATTAGTGTTATCAAATAAAACTTTAAAATAGTAATTTAGCCCTTTATGTTAATCAAACAGTTCGTGGTACTTTTTAAGTACCACGTAAAAATTTTTTAACTGTTAAAAAACAGTAAAAGTTTTTTACTGTTAAAGTAGAGTTGAGAGAAAGAGTCAAACTTTAGCGTAAAGAGCGGGGCGTTGATGAGGAAGCAGCCCCTTTCATATACGAAGTAATTTCTGTTCGTTTTAAGTTTTAATGTCGTTCCTTACTTTCAGTTAAAAAAAAACTTGTTTTTTTTATTTATTTAATAATAGAAAAGAAACAGATTAGCAGATGGTGGTTTAGGAAATATTATTTTTTTTTCTTTTTAACCAACATTTTAATGTTTTACAAAGTCAAATCAAAAAGGCTTTCAATGCTCTACAATGGCTAAGGAAAATAGCTCTTATGAATAATTCAAATTCATTGATGAAAGCTGCATAAAAAATGAGAAATTCAGCATTCAGAAATGTACTGTTTCAGCTTTTTTAATTAGAATTTCTATCAGATTTGATGATAAAAGGAGGACCAGCTTCAAAAATTAAAAAACCTCCAACACTGAAAGTGAGACCCATCATTTAATTAGTTTTAACTCTCAAAGGGACTCATTTTTTCTACATTAAAAACGGAAACAAAGTAATAAAACATTAATATATAAAAGTCGGTTCCTTCGTACTACCTAATAGCACGGAATAATCCTTCTAGGGATTTGATGTCAAATCCCTGGAGACTTCAGAAAAAAAAATGCAAATCAGTATTAGTCCTGTAAAATGAAGTCCTGGAAAAGGATAATTTGGCAAATCTGTATTACAGCATCACGGAGTGACAGTGAAATTAGTCAAACCTTTTAAAAACAAAATTGATCAACTGAACGCTATGGATTAATGTGAAATTCGAACATCGTACTATTCATACTATACCCAGGATGGAATTCATAATCTAAATTTCTCTATTAATTTTCAATTTTCGACTTCATTCATGATTTCATAGTTGTAATTTCATAATTAAAAAACCAAACAAACAAGGAAGGACTAGTGTCCGGAAGTAAAAATGACTGGTAAAATGCGTGTTTTAAGTTCGTTGGTTTATATTTGGGACACATTCTCATAATCCAATCTTGTTGCTCCTTAAGTGTGAACAAAAGGGAAGCCAGCACCGCTTTTATTACCTGATTGGTTGGAGCACCGCAATGCTGTCGCTTTTTACAACCTGATTCGTTCTGCTGTATAAAGTTTTAATCCAGTAAAATTTTCTGAATGATAGATTCTTGACAAGTAAATTTTCTATTTCTCAGTGTTTCAAGGCTATGTAGTCGAATATTTTGTCCTTTGCGAACGGTTACTTTCAAAATTTGAACACAAAACAAAAAGAATATTAGACACGAATAACAATTAAATCACTAAAAGCCTAAAACACATACGAAATATCACATGCATATACAATCACTGAGATGACAATCACTCTTAAAAGGGTTACAAACGTTTCAAAAAATAAACAAAGATATCATTCCACATTTTTTTATCCAAGTTATTATATTTGCGAGTTTTGGACAACCAGACTATAATTAAAAAGGAATATTGTCATAAATACTATTGGAAAAGTTATGGAATTTTTAAATTAGTATATAACTAAAATATCTTTATAAAACCAAGTTTTTATAAAAAAATCACTTCCTCAAAACACGACTCACCCCCCTCCCCCACCAAAAAAATCTTCTTTGTCTATTTCAGACTGGGCCAAAAATTGTCATTGCGATTTTCAAAGAGGTAGAAAAAGGTGACCTCCGAGCAGACATTTAAGATTGGTAAAAAAAAACGTTTTTTTTTATCATCAGTGACTTTGTGCTTATCCTAAGACATGATTCATTTACAAACCAAGATATTTTTATAGCAGCAAAAAGCAAAAACATATTAAAACAATAACACACAAAGCCTGCAAAAGAGATAGCGTTTAAAAGAGAGATTTTCTTTATTTTGTGTCCTGGTAACACAGATCAACTGAAGATTCAAAAGAAAAGACAATTTTTATTTTTATTATCGTCAATAAATAAAGACTTTGTTTTTATTATGGATTTTGCCCTCAATTAACGTCCATGGTTATTTCAATAACATGTTAACTCAGCTACATTTTAAGCTATTTCTACCTAGTCAAAAATTCAGTTTTTAGCTATATAAAAAAAATTAAAATAAATAGAAAAAAATGAAAAAAAAAATTGCGGTACATAGATTTTTGTCAAACAACTAAAAAAAATTCAATGCTGAAACTAACTATAAAATTCAAAATGGAAATGATTTTATAAAAAGACAGTTGAATCCCAATTCAAAATTGTCCACTGAATAAAAGAATAAAATCAAAATTTTCTAATTTTTAGTAAAAGCACTGGGTTAAAAATACTGCCTATCTATTCAATGTAAAATCGTCTTTAACCATCGGGTAACTAAACATTGGTTTCCTTCATAGGCTATGAACTTCAGAAAACTATTGAGTTCTGGCATGTTGGGTTTAAATATGTATCGTCGCATATCTACTGAACTCCCAATTTCGCAATGGCAATTAGACTTGTGCTGAAAGAGCTATTTAAAGAGGTAAATAGAAATGATTTTATGAGGAAAACACAAAAAAAAGTTTAGTTACCGGAGGCTTAAGGACAATTTTACATTAATTAGATGGTTCGGAAATTATGTTTACTAAACGTGATGTTAACGTTAACCCAAGAAACGATAGCTAACCAAAATCGACTCAATACATATTCGTAAGGTAAAACAAATGATATACAGTCTAATGAACATTTGATATATGCATAGGTAAGGTAATAATGGTAAGGTAAGGTGGGCAAGATAATAATGAAGGAGAGTGACCAATTGTCACGAATGACGGGCAGAAGGTAGACTACACGGGGTAAACAGAAAAATTACCACTTTGTAGAAACAGGTCCAAGGTCCTATTTACAAGCGGAGTTTAAGGTATATAAATAAAATTTATAAATAAATAATACTAATAAAATTTTGATTTTGTTTTTACATTTTAGGAATGGATTTTTAGAGATTAGCATTTTCAGTTTGAGCCAGATTTTGAGAGTATGGTTTTCGCTAATATACCTGTGAAAGTTTTGGCATTTTATTTTTCCACTCCCCAACAGTTTTAGTATAGCAACGCAAGACAATAATATTTAATTATTCTATAACAGAAAATGTTATTCTTTTCAAATGGAATTTTTTCTAAGACAACACTAATACACCAGTGACCGTCATCAGCCGATAAACTAAATATTTCAAATAAAACAAACGTATTTATGCAGTAAAAAACAATTACTAATGACCCGACAGTAATTATTTTGTTTTGTATAAATACGTTTGTTTTAATTGTATTACTTTAGCATGTCTGTTGATGACGATCACTGGTGTACGTAATCGAAATATCCAGATTTTTTTTTTTTGTATCTGCTTTCACTGTCTAATTAAAGGACCTATCCCAAATTGAACTTTTATTTGTTAGTTCATTTCATCCAACAAATTGAGCCTTTGAAATATGATATACAGGGTTTTGTCTGATTTAAAATACGTTGAAATTGGTTTAAAATGGCAGAAAAATTGACAATTTTATTATTTTTTAAATAAGTTGAGACCCTTTTCTAAGAGAAAGTCTAAGTATTATCAGAATTCTGGTTCGCAAAATGGATAGATCTAAGACTAATCTAATGACATAAGTATCTTTCCCTTTCGGTCCAAATCACAGGAGAAAACTTGTGACGAAATCGCTTGTTTCAGGCGGAACCTTCCACCTTCACAAACGAAACATGTGCATGAAACATTTGGAATTATCGTCTATTTAATACCAAGCGGGTTTTCTTAGACAGGTAGAAGTTGGTCGCACAGGTGGGAGTAGCAAAAAATTACGATTTTCATAAAAGAAACCCAAAATCAAAGCCGAGACTTGAACTGTTTCCTAAGATCCCCACTAACCCTAAGTAGAGTATATGCAACGCATAGCGTTGTTTGAGAACTTTAAGTAGAGATAGAGTTAAGTCAAAAAAGGGAGAAGGGTTCAAAAATTGAGAAAGGGAAGAGGGATTAAATGTGTTAAGTTATTTTAATACGTCAAGACTCAAAACCCAATTCTTCACAAGAATAGCTACTTAAATAATAGAGACAAAGGGGCAACACTGTCAAGTTGAAAAATAAATGGCACTATTTAGTCAGCGCATTTTAAAGAAGACAGGAAAGATGAGCTGGTGCTCGTAGTCAAACGTCGCGATGGCCTTGAAAATATGGCCGCAAGAGGATTGCCTTTTGGGGACTCGTCTTCTTCACCGGTTTGAGTATTACGATCCACAAACAATTTACGAAACCTAAAAAAGGAAATCTTCAGAAACTAAAAAAAGGAATACAGTAAGACACATTTTCCCTCTCTCTCTTTCTACTACCGTCTGATTCCTCTCTAATTCCTCTGTCGGTTTGAGCCTCAAAACCAAACTATACCTATTTAGGGACCTATGTGGGATCGAATTTTAAGGAACAATATCCCTTGTCCTTTCCCCTTTCTTCCTGTTTATCCTGCCACCTCAATCTCTCACATTTCCCTCTCGATTTAAATTTTGTGTTAATTTTTTTTTTTCAGGAACATTTCAAGGATATCAAATATTTAAAAGCAAGGTCAACAACTTTATATTCGTATTCCCCTGTCTTGTTGTAACATTCCTCTATTATTCCCCTCCCCTCCCTGGTTTAAGCATTGTGTTCAACAAAACAACTATTCTGTCAGGCCATGTCCCTCTAACATTCACCCTTCGCCCAAACGTTTGAATGACTCATTCAAGAAACTATTTAAATATATTAAAAAATAACGCGCTTATTATTTGACCGTTAATTTTTTCTTACAGCTAGGATAAAGCCCTTGTCCAAAAAGTTCAGAAACCTTACCTTTCGAATTATGTACGAGAATAGTCAACATATAGTCTATCTACATAAATAGTCTGTCTACATATATGGTCTATAGTTTCGATCATAGTCAGATATATTCACTTTTAAATTAATATGTCTATGGTTTTATTTTACTTTAATAAAGGAATTCATCAAATCCAAAAGATTTACAAATAGCCTTTGATCCACAAGGCAAAACCTTAAATTACTACACCTGAAACCACTAAGAACCAAGTGTAGCACAACAAGGTTATTTTTATCACTTGGGCTCATCTCAGGTATTTTTCGAGGCTTTTATTTTTCTTCCAAAATTATGAAGTTTCTAGGGCATTACCGCGTTTTCGTCAGTGTTGCCACCTTGAATCACAAAAATAAGAAAGAAAAACTAGTTAATTAAATTCGACAACGCTTTTCGTCACTTTTCGTCACTGAAATTTCAATTATCAATAGCCTATTGATGCCCAAAAACAGCTCGCTACTAAAACGAAGTCCCACCTTTCCTTAAGTGACTGGCGCGCTGGTTTGAGTTTTTTGTCCATGGTGCACGAGTTCAATCCCAGGCGTGGCCAGTTATTTGGTTTGGGACGGGGGTCAGTGGCGTCACTCTGTTACCTCAGCCAGAATCAACCCAGCTCTAAACGGTTACATGGAGATTACTGGGGATGGTAAGCCGGAAGGGTGTGCGAAAACATAGGATGGTTGGCCTCCAGCCCCCCATTGCACTTCCTGTGTGAAGGGTCACGAAATAGAGATCAGCACCGCCGGTTTAGACCTTAAGGGTCTAGTGCCGTCTTACTTACTTACACCTTTCTTTAGCTATTTGGGACCTTGAGTTTTTAAAATATTTATTGCTGAAGCTTCACCCACATTTTTTTATTTAGCGCCAGTAAAATCAAAACACATGACTGCAGATAAGGGTCTACTTCGTTTTAAACTGAATTCCCAATTTCACCAAATTAAAAAAAAAATAATACAAAATACATGACTGCAGATAAGGGTCTGCTTCGTTTGAAATTGAATTCTCAATTTCACCAAATTAAAAAAATAAAATAAAATGGCTGTAAAAGTTCCCCTCAACCAATCCAAATAATCTTTTTTTATCATTGCAGCTCTAAACAAATTCTACGCTTCTTTTACAACAGCCCTTAGAACACCATCTATACTGAAATACAGCTTACTTCTAGTGACTGAAAAGCAGCTTAATTTTAATGACTGAAATGGAGCTTGCTTCTAGCGACTGAAATACAGCTTAATTTTAATGACTGAAATGGAGCTTGCTTCTAGCGACTGAAATACAGCTTAATTTTAATGACTGAAATGCAGCTTACTTCTAGTGACTGAAAAGCAGCTTAATTTTAATGACTGAAATGGAGCTTGCTTCTAGCGACTGAAATACAGCTTAATTTTAATTACTGAAATGCAGCCTTCAGTATGACAACAGATTTTATCATCATTTACTATTCACAGTAACCTATTAATCTAGGGAAGTTTAAATAAACTACATAACAAGCATATAACCGCAATAAAAACGATCACAACATAAAATGTGTTGTCCACACAGATTTCTTAAATTTGCAATATTTTCTTTATTTCCAGCTGTTTTATTGCGATCATTGATATCCATCAATATCAATAATATCATTACCAATATCAATATCATAGCCGTCAATATACATTTAGTCATTCGAGAATTTCATTAACATGAATAAGTTATAGTTTCAATTACCTCAATAATAATTTTCTAAATTTAATTTTAAATCCTAATTCAATTACTAAATTTTAATTTTAAAATTTCAATTGGTAATAAAATGGCTACTGAATGTTTTTCTGATGGGACGATGAAAACATGCCCAATATATGCAAATTATCGTGATTGGTACCGAATCCGATCCATATACGTTTAAAAAAGTATGAACACTCCCCGAACGATCGCACTTGAGTTTTACTTCCCCCCAGACAATCCAGGTTTGACCAGTTTTACCATCTCATAAAATTTCTGAGTTTTCTTGGGAGTTTCAAGGAAATATTTTCTCTAAACGCAAGGAACTGTCTGGCTCACATTAAGAACAGCATTCTATGTAATCACGATACAGACGATATCAAGAGACAATCACGATGTGTGTCTTTCAATGAACAAGGCCTAATCTTGGCTCAAAGAAATGTGCCTTCTCCATGAGAAACTCACAGAAATAGCTCTTAACATGACTTTTCACTTTTTTTCGTACCAAAATTGTTCAAAATACGAAGAAAATACGTTTCTATGATTCAAATGTGTACCACTGAATCAAATGAATACCTCTCTATTTCCGTTTTTTTAGAGTTTTAGAGAAACATTTTCTTTAAAGAGTTAATCATAAAAAAAACTGTCTGGCTTACAAAAAGAACCGCATTCTACGCAGTCATGATGTAGGCAATATCAAGGATAGGAAAGAAAAAGAGAGAAATAAAGACCAAGGAAAAAGAGAAAGAGAGACATCTACCTAGGTACATTCAATGCCAAATTCATCAACATCAGGTATAGCTTCAGGTACATTAATTAAAGTTTTTGACTTGGTTTTTGGTGTCTGTCTTGTGCGGGAAAACAGTTTGATACCAGAAAATCTATAAGCAAGAAATAATAATTTTTAAGGCAAAATAACTAAAAGGCATGCTTAAAAAAAACAAAATAAGCATCTGAACAAAGCAAAGAGCAACAGAGAAAGGAGTTACTTCCCGGACAAACTTTCAGTAATAGGGAAAGGAGTTACTTTTCGGACAAACTTTCAGTAATAGGGAAAGGAGTTACTTCCCGGAGAAACTTTCAGTAATAGGGAAAGAAGTTACTTCCCGGAGAAACTTTCAGTAATAGGGAAAGGAGTTACTTCCCGGACAAACTTTCAGTAATAGGGAAAGGAGTTACTTCCCGAGACATGCTTTTCAAGACAAAGCCCCACTCTGATTAATATAAACGGAAGAGAAATATAGTAGTGAGACTACTAAAGCAAGCTAGGCGTCTGTATGGACACCAAATATTCGCTAAGTTGTCAGCCAGTGATCCAAGGAAGTTCCACACAACTGTGCGGAAGTTAATGGGACAGCAGAAGTCAAAATCCATTCTGAGGGATGAGCAAGGAAAGAATGTAACCGCAGAAATAATTAATGCCCACTTCTCAAATATTTGCCGTCAACAGCCTCCCCTCAAGACTTTACCACAGAATGGTCCGATCGAAACCATCCCTGTCATCACAATTTCTCAGGTCCAAGAAAAACTCGAACACCTAGATATTAGGAAAGCCTCTTACCCCAGCGAAATTCCTATAAGGCTGATACACGCATGCTCCTCCTTCCTAGTCATGCCATTGGCTATGATGCATAACCAGTGTCTACTGGAAGGCGTTTTTCCAGATAAGTTTAAAAAGGCATTTATCACACCTATTCCAAAGAAAACATCACCGACCTCACCGTCAGACCTTAGGCCGATTTCGAAGACGCCCATCATCTCGAAAGTCTTTGAAGACTTTATTCTACAGTGGCTACTAGAGAAGTAGAACATAAAATCGACCCTATGCAGTTCAGTTTTCGTCGAGGGCACAGCACTACACATTATCTGGTCAGATTACTTCATGATCTACTAGAGCACCTAGAAATTTCGGAGGCCCTTGCCGATATAATAATTTCTGATTTCGTGAAAGCCTTCGATTTCCTTGACCACGAGACTGTTATCAATGAAGCACATGCCCTGGAGGTCTCGCAGTTTCTGCTGTGCATCATCGCAAGTTTCCTTTCTGGTCGTCAACAGTGCGTACAACTTGAAAACGGGGCAGCATCCAACTTCCAAGACATCATATGTGAAGCAGCCTAAGGAAGCAAGCTAGGTCCCATCTTATTTGTCATTGTAATCAACCGAATGATGAGACACCATAAACAAAGGTACAAGTTTTCAGATGATTGTGCAATAAGTCTACTACTATTCCTATCACAAACACACGGCCAAGTCGAGCCCCTGGTTGCAGTGCTTCGGAATCAAGCTGATCAAGTGAAGCTCCAGCTAAGCCTCGAGAAAAGCTGAGCATTGACGAATCTGCACCTCTCCAAACCAAGAAATCAGTCAAAATACTCGGCATCACACTAAGTGACGATCTTACGTTCGGAGATCACATCAACCAGATCACAGCAAAAGCAGCTGGTCTTCTAAAATCCTTCGCAAATCTCAGAAGGTTTGGAATGACAGAACAACTCCTTCTTTCGTGCTACAAAACTTATTTAATGTCCATGGTCATGTACGGCTGTCCTGTCTGGCACCCATCGCTCACAGAGAAACACAGAAGTCAGGTTGAAACAATTAAGACAAGAGCCTGCAAAATAATTCTTGGATCAAATTACAAAAACTACGAAGAAAGATTGAGCGAACTCAGGCTCCCAACCCTGGAGGAAAGGAGGCACGAAACGCTGATGAAGTTTGCAGCTGACATCCTGAAGTCCCCAACGCACCTAGATATCCTGCCTCAGTTTACTTCAGTGACCCACGCACACAAGACGAGGCTGGCAACTTTTAAAGAGGGAAAAGAACTGTTAGAATGCCCGCCTACACACGCAACGACAAGATGTTTAAACTCCTTCGTTCCATACTACGTGAAGCATTACAACGACAATATCCTCAAATCGAAGTAATAGCTCATCATGTATGTTCTTTATGTTGCGTCTTTTTGCGTTTTTCTCCCTTTTTTTTGTTTGACGATATCCATGTTATTGCATTGTGATAAAGGGAAAGAATAAAGATTATTATTTATTTATACCTCCCGGACAAACTTTCAGTAATAGGGAAAGGAGTTACTTCCCGGACAAACTTTCAGTAATAGGGAAAGGAGTTACTTCCCGGACGAACTTTCAGTAATAGGGAAAGGAGTTACTTCCCGGAGAAACTTTCAGTAATATGGAAAGGAGTTACCTCCCGGACAAACTTTCAGTAATAGGGAAAGGAGTTACTTCCCGGAGAAACTTTCAGTAATAGGGAAAGGAGTTATTTCCCGGACAAACTTTCAGGAATCAGTTTAAATGTTAAAATCTGAGAATGCCCGAAAGTTTCGTTCACCTAGCTTCACTACTTATATCTGGATAAATTTTCTCCCGAAAGGGATTGTTTTCAGTTGTTGTTACAAGCATAACAAGCCGATTATACGAGCAAGGGACAGGGTTCCCAAATTGTTTTGTCATGTTTCAGTTTGATTCCTAAAAAAAAAAAAAAAAAAAACTTATTCGCTGACTACGGATGCAAAACTATAATAGAATCAATTGGGGAAATGTTTAAAATGCTTTTGGCCCTAAAAAAAAACCCTTCTAATTGGCTATTTATTTAAAAGTAATTTCGGTACTTGAGCCCAAAATTACTGTTTAGGAAAGTTAGGAAAAAAGTGTATTCAGTCCAAAATCTGTTATTAGAATCATTTATCTCAAAGCGTGTCTTGACTCAAAACCTGATCTATCAGATATCACTAATCGATAAACCAAAAAAAAAGTTATATATTGCGTATTTACACATATAGCAGAGCTATCCACTACTACTACTAACAACTCATCACAGCAATAAGCTACCTGAGACCAAAACGACCGCTCAAACCTCTCCCTCTCCTCAAGCTATTTATTGCTAAATTCCTTTTTGCCTTACATGAAGTTTTGCTCTACTTTGAATCCTTAATTACAACCCCTCTCCATCCTATTAGAGGACCTACCTTGGTTTGACCCTTGATTAACAGTAGAGCGATCCGGGTGACCTGCATCCTTTATCTTTAAAACCCAACTATCTAGACCCATGGTTCCACAAGTCGAGCGTGGTAGTATTGTGGTGGGTCATGGGCAGGACGTGCACCCTTCGACTGACTATAATTTGGAGCCATAATTGTGATAAAACATTTTTCATCTTAATGACGTCACATTCATATGTATTTATCCATATTTATTAATAATTTCAGTATTAATTCACGATTTGAACTGGAAGGACACAAACAAGATTTAATTTTGAGCTTAATCTAATTGCGCAGCAATTTCAGTTAGTGATTGTGATTCAAACCGGATTTTGGATCGAGGAAATTAATTGGTGAAAAATATATGCATTAAGGAGATATTCGCATGACTTATTGTTCAATTCAGTTTTGTTCAGCTTGACACATAACTGAGGAGAGTTTGGCTGACTTGTGAGTCTCCTGTACAACCAAAAGGTAAGAATTTTTTTGGGTTTTCAAAGCTATTTTAATAAGTATTGCTGGCTAGTTAAGCAGATGGCTAAATTTACTGTTCATAAGCTGGGATTGCCTGGGTTTCGGGGTTGCCCTGAATGGCCTGTACGTATTCTTGAAGTGATAGTTCCGAAAGGAAATGAACAAACTAGAAATTACAAGTATCTAGTTTTCTGCTACGGTACACATGATGGAGCTTGAAATATTTAATGAAGACGTAATCGAAGTGAAAAGATTCAATCGAAGCAAAGGTGATAGTAAACAGGATGCGATGGCTCCTGTGGTAGTGACATTCAAGTCTAAAGACCTTGCTCTAAAGTTCTCAAAGGAAAGTCAACATTAGCTCGGACTGGCATTTTGTGTTGGAAAATCTTATTAAACAAACACGTAATGTTCTGAACTTAGCACGGGATAAATATGGGAATATGCAAGTGTGGTCTGATCAAGGTTGGATCTATGTAAGTCTCGCTAGTTAGGCGTGTAATAGTGTGTACTAATAGTTAAATGCTATTATATTTTAACTACTTTTTTTTCCTTTTTCGGAAATGTATTACACCTAATTATGTTAAAGTTTTGGTGAGAGACTAAAGACCTTTGAAAATAATCCGTTTCGAGCTGGAGATATTTTTAATATTGATATTGTGCAAGAAAGTTCTTCTGTCACATTTCGATCGAATTGAGATGGCTCTGCTTTCTTTATGTAAATCTGCTTTCTTTATGTAAATCTGCTTTCTTCGGTATTTAATGCTGATGAAAATTCGTTTTATCTTGGTTATTGGAATATTCATGTTACGTCATCATATCGTGAAATTCTGCAGACGCCTGATAGTACAAATTGCAGATTTGATATTATAGGCCTATGTGAGACTTTTTTAACGTCAAAACATTCTTTGTCACTTTTTAATTTTCCAGGATACCAACTTATTGTAAAAAATAGAAAGACGAAGGCACATGGAGATTTAGCATTTATAGTTAAGGAGCATCTTGTGGCTAATGTGAAAGAGGATTATTCCATTTGGATAGAGTTTTGGTCGAGTTTTGGATGAAATCCAGTTGAGTACTTCCCAGTTTATTTGCATGGGTGACTTTAAGTTTAATCTTTTATGTTTGAATAATGATAATTTAGAGTTTTTACCCTGATGGTTAGTCATAACCTATATCCTCTAATAGGGATTCCAACACGCGTTATTCAACATTCAGCAACATTAATCGGTAAAAATATTCGTTCGATCTCGCCTACTTCCTACTTCTTTTGCTGATGTAAGAATTAGCGAGTCTTCTGATTATTTTCCCGTGGTGGCAGTGACTTCCTTCCTACGTACACAAAAGCCAAAAACAAAGAGGACAAGGAAAAGGCTACTGAAAAAACAGAATATTGTTAAATTTAAGCAAGAACTGAGTGCCCCTTCGCGGCAAGAGGTTTATGATGAATATGAAAGTCCATCCGCTGTATTTGACAAGTCTATCAGTATTATTCAACCGATATTTGATTCAACATGTCCAATGAGGACTGTCAAGCTGGGGTAAACCAGGGGTAACCCAGGAGCTTATTCGACTAATCCAGAAAAGAAATGATTTGTACGTACTTTATTTGATTTCAGAGTCACAGGAGGTGTTCAGTGACTTAAAAAAAGACTTCGTAATGAAACTAATCGGCTTTGCGGGTCTTGGGTTCAAAATTACAACGAAATTAGAAAATAATAAAGGGATCACGAAAGGTACATGGAAACGCATTAGTGAATCATTAAATGGTGGCAAGAAGAATGGAAATCCAGCTAGCCTAAAAGTTGACAAAAGAATAGTTGTTGAAAGGAATGAAATTTCTGATGTTTTGGGCGAGTATTGTTCAAAAATAAGTGAATCAGTAGGAGAAATTTCATATAATGATAGCAGTGAATGATAGCAGTGAAATTGCCGAGCCTTTTGAAGATGAAAGAGGTTTGGGGGTAAACATGAACATTGCTAAAACTAATCTGGAGGATATGAATCAAATAATAGGATTGATGAAGTCAAAATCATCTGGGAGTGACGGTCTTAATCTGCAAACATTTGAATTAGCAATGGTATATTTCTGCCCAGTCTTGTATATTTCATTACTTTTCGCTGAAAAAGGGGGAGCTTCCTTCACGATTACAAGAGAGCAGGGTCATCCCTTTGCATATAGAATGTTTGAAGACAGATCCTTCGAACTGGAGACCGATTTCGATGTCGCGTTTGTTTCCAGAGCTATATGAAAAGGTTATGCATAGAAGATTATATATCCATCTGAACCTATATGGATTTGTCGTGGAAACGCAGTTTGGATTCAGGAAAGACTATTCTACAATACATTCAGTCCACCGATCTCGCAGGTTTTGTTAACTCTGCGCTTGAACATGATGTGCTAGTGCTTTCAATTTTCATATATTCATTATTTTCATATATTTTATCATATATAAAAGCGAAGCTTCTGATACTGTTATTTTTAAGACCTTATTGAGCAAGCTACGTTGTTTAGGTGTTCAGGATGTATCTTTGAATTGGTTCGAGTCTTATCTTTGAGGGTGAACACTTAGAGTGAATATTGATGGCTGCAAATCAAAAAGTTACAGAGTCCATCGTGGAGTTCCACAAGGTTCGGTGCTAGGGCCCCTACTTCACCTAATTTATGTAGATACCATGCGATTTCATATTCCTGGGGCGATAATCACGTCATTTGCTGATGACACTGTGTTTACAGTAACATCATCTTCTGAAAATCTTTTGACTGAAAAGGCTAATAATGCCCTAAATGAACTGGAAAGTCTTACGAGGTTTAGCTGTCTATCTGTTAATGTTTTTAATCATAACTTTTTGTAGAATTGGTACTGCCATTATTTTAAATGATAAAAATTGTCAGAATGATCAATTCTTAAATCAAGCTTTTAACTTTAAATATTTAGGTTTTTATCTTGACTGCAATTTGAGTTGGAAACTACACTGTGATGCAGTAGCAGCAAAACTGGCAAGAGGATTGGGTCTTATAAGAAGGCTAAGGAATAAGCTTCCAGCAAGAACTCTAACGGTTCTCTATCATTCTTTGATCAATCCGTATCTATCTTATGGTTGTTTGCAGTGGACTGGTTCTTTTGTGTCAAGTTTTAAAGAGTCCAAATTTTACAAAATAAAGTTATTCGTGTCTTAGGAGATTATGTGAGATTTTGAAAATAGCACTTTGAGTTGCTTAACTAAAACGAAAATTTCTAAATGTTGATAACTTAAGATATTATCAACTAGCTATTTTTGCTTATCTAAGTTAGAATCGTTATTCGCCAGAGCACTTTGAAATTTTTAAGTCGGACTCGTTTATCATTGTTATGAAGCTAGATATTCTTCAGAGATAGTGTCCGACACTTAGCGTACTCAACGAGGATCTTTATTTCTGCGTTTTGAAGAACCATAGCTGTGGAATTCTCCCCCGGAGGGTACAAAGGTGGCAGATAATGTTAGTCAGTTCAAGAGTGGGTTGAAACATTACCTTCTGGGGTTGTTAATGATTTCATTTTTTTTGTGATTTTTGATTTAGAGGTGAAGTGTGAACATATATATATATATATATATATATATATATATATATATATATATATATATATATATATATATATATATATATATATATATATAAAAGATAAGTTGTCTGTGTGTGTGTGGGTCTGTCTGTCGGGTGACGTCATGTTTGTGTGTTGACTGACGTCATGAAGTTAGTTGTCGTCATTTTTGTTATGACGGTGACGTCATTAAAGATATTTAAGACATGCGTTCACGTAGAAATCTATTAATGTTTAACTGTAAAATGACTGATGAACTTACATTGGCAACAGCCGAGGAAGATGCTCAAAGATTCTATGCCAAAAAACTTGCTGCTGATAAAGAAAGTAAGAAAAGAAAGGGTGCCGAGGAATCAAAAGAACAGCAAGGAAACAGGCTTGAGGCTGATAGAGAAAGTAAGAAAAGAAAGCGTGCCGAGGAATCAAAAGAACAGCAAGGAAACAGGCTTGAGGCTGATAGAGAAAGAAAGAACAGAAAGCGTGCCGAGGAACAACCAGAGCAACGCGAAACCAGACTTGCTGCTAAAAGAGAAAGTGAAAAAAGAAGGCGTGCCGAGGAACTACCAGAGCAACAAGAAACCAGACTTGCTGCTAAAAGAGAAAGTGAAAAAAGAAGGCATGCCGAGGAACTACCAGAACAACATGAAACCAGACTTGCTGCTAAAAGAGAAAGTGAAAAAAGAAGGCGTGCCCAGGAATCACAAGAACAGCAAGAAATCAGGCTTGCTGCTGATAGAGAAAGTAAGAAAAGAAAGCGTGCCGAGGAATCACAGCAACCTGAAAGTTATCGCCTGGCATTTAGGTACAGCCCAGTCGATGATTATAGCTTGAGTAGATGTGTTCAAATCGGGACTATGTCTAAAATTTGTCCCTATTGCAAGGCCTTAAAATTCAATGGTGAAACAATGGGAATGTGTTGCGCCTCAGGAAAAGTTAAACTTCCTCTATTGGCTGCACCACCAGAGCCATTGAAGACTTTCCTTACTGGAACTACGTCAGAATCTAAGCGTTTTTTGTCACAAATCAGAAAATATAACTCATGTTTCCAAATGACGTCGTTTGGAGCCCAAATCGAAAATCCAGATCAATTTATGTCTACTTTCAAAGTAAAAGGGCAAATTTATCATAGAGCAGGGTCCCTTCTACCATTCTCAGGCGAGAATCATAAATTTTTACAATTGTACTTCATCAGTGATAGAAATTCTGAACTGAATGCACGTTGCGAAATTTCTCCCAACGTTGAAAGGACAATCGTTTCCCAATTGCAACATCTTTTCCACGAAAATAATAATATAGTGCGTCTGTTCAAAACAGCCATCGATTTGATGCCTACTGATACGCATAAAATTGTTATTTCCGCTGACAAAACGCCTCCTGGCCAACATGTGCGTAGATACAATGCTTCAACTATCGACGAAGTGGCAATCGTTATGGTCGGTGATCAGTTTTTACCTCGAGATATTATTCTTCATAAGCGAAACGCTCAGTTGTTAAGAATTGCTGAAACTTATCGATGCTACGATGCCCTACAATATCCTATCATTTTTTGGGATGGAGCCGACGGCTATCACTTTAATATTAAATTGATGAATCCAGTCACTAACAAAGAAATGAATAAGAAATGCAGTGCAATGCATTATATATTCCTATAGACTAATGATTCGGCAGGATGAAGAAAATTATATTTTAAAATGCCGTCAATTGTTTCACCAATTTGTCGTTGATATGTATGCTAAAATTGATTCAGAACGTTTGCTATATATCCGCCTGAATCAGACCAAGCTCCGCTCTGAACAATACATTCATTTGCGAGATGCAGTTATAAATGACGGTAATACCACAAACGTTGGAAGATTAACAATTTTACCTTCGTCATATGCTGGCAGTCCCCGTCATATGCATGAATATGCTCAAGATGCTATTGCGTATGTTCGTCTCTATGGTCGTCCAGATTTATTTATTACATTTACATGTAATCAATCTTGGGACGAGATACTGCAGCTTTTACTTCAAGGACAATCGGCGGTTCATAGACATGACATTACGGTCCGTGTCTTCCAGCAAAAGTTGAAATCACTGATAAACTACATAGTAAATTTTGAAGTGTTCGGGTCAGTGCGATGCTGGATGTACTCAGTGGAATGGCAAAAACGAGGTTTGCCACACGCACATATACTAATCTGGCTACATAAAAAAATTACTTCGAACGAAATTGATGATGTGATTTCCGCTGAAATACCTGATAAAAATGTCGATAAGGGGTTACATGATATTATTGTAAAAAAATGATACATGGACCTTGCGGTGCACTGAACGAAAATTCACCATGCATGGCCAAAGGAAGGTGCACAAAGCAATATCCTCGACTTTTAGTATCCAACACAATTACTGGCAATGATGGTTACCCACAATATAGAAGAAGATCTACTGAAGATGGCGATAAAACAGCAATAATAAAGAAGCGTAACGGTACCACCATCGAAGTAGATAACCAGTGGGTTGTTCCATATTCCCCATTATTATCAAAAACATTTAATGCACACATAAACGTTGAATACTGTAACTCCGTAAAGGCAATCAAATACATATGTAAATACGTCAACAAAGGCAGTGACATGGCAGTTTTTTTGGCTTGCAGCCCGAAATCAAAGATATCGACGAAATCGTACAATATCAGGCTGGAAGATACATAAGCAGTAATGAAGCTGTTTGGCGAATTCTTTCATTTAGGATACATGAACGTAGTCCAGCTGTTGTTCACTAAGCGGTACATTTACAGAATGGTCAACGTGTTTATTTCTCGGAAACCAACGTGCAACAAAGAGTCCCGAATCCACCGGATACAAAGTTAACCGGTTTCTTTTCGCTTTGCAAAAATGATTCTTTTGCAAAAAAAAACTGCTGTATACTGAAGTGCCTTCGTATTACACGCGGAATACTAAAAATAAAGTATTTGAACGTCGAAAACAGGGTAAGTCAGCCGACGGCCAACCTACCATCTTCAAAGATACAACGATAGGAAGACTCTACACCGTTCACCCCAATCAACATGAATGCTTCTTTCTATGCCTGCTTTTGGTGAATGTACCCGGTCGGACATCCTTTGAGTATTTGAGAACTGTAAACGGTACTATACATGACACTTACCGTAGTGCATGCCAAGCTCTGAATTAATTGGAGAATGACCAACACTGGGATAACTGCATCAATGACGCGTGCGAAACGTCGACTCCAAGTCAAATTCGTGCATTGTTTGGCATCATTTTAACAACTTGCTCTCCATCAGCTCCTACAGAGTTATGGGAAAAATATAAGTCAAAAATGTCCGAAGATATACTCCATCGAAAACAGTTAGAGACGTCAGATATGACTTTTGATTTTACATGAGAAATTTATAACTACACTTTAGTTATTATAGAAGATTTGTGCGTACGTATGGCAAACAAACCTCTTCAGGATTTGAGAATGCCTTCACCTAACCGTATCGCTGCTGTTTCGACATGTGTAGAATTGGATCGTGAACAAAGTTACAGTACGAGTGATCTATTGTCGTATGTACAAAATAACATTTCCAAGTTAACGTCGGAACAAAAAGACATTTATGATACGATAATGCATTGTGTCGATAACAACGTTGGAGAAATTTTCTTTTTGGATGCGCCAGGAGGTACTGGTAAAACGTTTGTGATAAAACTGATTCTGGCATCAATTCGATCAAAAAATGATATAGCGTTGGCAATTGCGTCGTCCGGAATAGCCGCAACATTGCTGCCTGGTGGAAGAACTGCTCATTCCGCTTTGAAATTGCCTCTGAATTTGCATTCTACAGAAACTCCCACGTGCAATATTTCCAAATCATCTGGGATGGGTAAAGTATTGCAGCAATGCAAACTTATTATTTGGGATGAGTGCAAAATGGCACACAGAAAATCGCTCGAGGCTCTGGATCAATGCTTGAAAGATTTGCGAGGGATGTCGAAACCCTTTGGCAGCACATTAATATTGCTTGCGGGAGATTTCAGGCAAACATTACCTACAATACCTAGATCAACTCCTGCAGACGAAATGAATGCTTGCCTGAAAAATTCTAATTTATGGGCACACGTAAAAACATTAAAATTAACTGCAAATATGCGTGTCCGATTGCAAAACGATGACTCTGGTCAAACATTTTCAGATCAATTGCTGGCAATTGGAAACGGAAAGCTCCCAGTAGACTCAATTTCAGGACGTATACAACTACCTGCTGATTTCTGTAATTTAGTGACGTCCAAAAATGAAGTGATTGAAAAAGTATTTCCGAATATTCTAAACAATTATAAAAATAATAAATGGCTAAGTGAAAGAGCGATTCTTGCACCCAAAAATATAGACGTCCACGAAATCAACAATATTGTTTTGACCAAGATTCGAGACCAGGCAGTCCTTTACAAGTCAGTCGACACAGTTTTGGAACCAAATGAAGCGGTTAATTATCCATCTGAATTTTTAAATTCCGTGGATCTTTCAGGGTTTCCACCACACGTGGTACAACTAAAAATAGGCGTACCAATAATACTTTTAAGAAATATCAACCCACCAAAGCTTTGCAATGGCACGCGACTTGCCGTAAAAAAAAACAATGGAAAACCAAATAGAGGCCACAATCTTGACAGGGCCTTTTGAGGGTGAGGCTGTTCTTATTCCTCGCATTCCCATGATTCCAACGGATCTGCCTTTTCAATTTAAAAGATTGCAATTCCCAATTCGATTCGCATTTGCAATCACCATTAACAAAGCTCAAGGTCAATCATTAGAAAGATGTGGTATAGATCTTAATACTGATTGTTTTTCCCACGGACAATTGTACGTTGCATGTTCGAGGGTCGGTAAACCTGACAATATATTTATATGCAGCGACAATTGGACAGCGAAGAATATTGTATATTCGCAAGTTTTACGCAGTTAATTTGTATTGTATCTATCTATCTATCTATCTATATAAAAATGAGTTGTGTGTATGCATGTTTGTTTGTTTGTAAAAAGAGCGTTTGCATATGACGTCATTATTAGTACATAAGGCTTTGTATATGCACAGACAATGGGAAAGCCAAGAATGTTGTATATTCGCAAGTTTTACGTAGTTTGAAACACATATATAAATCTATCTATATTCACAGGTGGGACACAGGGACACAACTACAATGGCGCGTAACTAATATGGCGCGTAACGACTTACGCGCGCGGGGGGCTTGGGGGGGGGGCACGAAGCGCCCCACCAACTAGGTGTAGGGGTGGCGCGAAGCGCCACCCCAACATAGATTGATTTAAAAGGAAAATAAGAGGCTTAATGCCGGTCAGAATTTAAAATAAGAGCTCTGAGTCACGATGTCCTTCTAAATATCAAAATTCATTAAAATCCGATCACCCACTCGTAAGTTATAAATACCTAATTTTTTCTAATTTTTCCTCTCCCTTTAGCCCCCCAGACGGTCGAATCTGGGAAAACGACTTTATCAAGTCAATTTGTGCAGCTCCCTGACACGCCTGCCAATTTTCATCGTCCTAGCACGTCCAGAAGCACCAAACTCGCCAAATCACTGACCCCTCCCCCCGACGCCCCCAAAGAAAGCGAATCCAGTACGGTTACGTCAATCACGTATCAAGGACATTTGCTTATTCTATCCACCAAGCTTCATCCCGATTCCTCCACTCCAAGTGTTTTCCAAGACTTCCCCCTCCAACCCCCCCCCCCAATGTCAAAAGATCTGGTCGGGATTTAAATAAGAGCTCTGAGACATAAATTCTTTCTAAATATCGAATTTCATTAAGATCCAATCCTATTCGTAACAGAAAAATACACCAATTTTCACGTTTTCCAAGAATTCCGGTTTCACCTTCAAACTTCCCCCAATGTCACAGAATCTGGTCATAATTTAAAATTAGAGCTTTAAAGCACAAGATCCTTCTAAATATCAAATTTCATTAAGATCTGGTCACCCTTTCGTAAGTCACAAATACCTCAATTTTCAAAATTACCCTCCCCCCCCAACTCCACCAAAGAGAGCAGATCTGGTCCGGTTATGTCAGTCACGTATCTTAGACAGGTTTTCATTCTTCCCATCCAGTTTCATCCTGATCTCACCGCTTTAAGAGTTTTCTAAGATTTCCGGTCCCCCCTCAACTGCCCCCCCCCAATTACGCTAGATCCGGTTGAGATTTAAAATAAGAGATCTGAGTTACGAGGTCCTTCTAAATATGAAGTTTCATGAAGATCCGATCACTCCTTCGTAAGTTAAAAATACGTCATTTTTCTAATTTTTCAGAATTAACTCCCCCCCCCCCCCCTAATAGAGCGGATCCGTTCCAATTATGTAAATCACGTATCTAAGACTTTTGCTTATTTTTACCACCAGGTTTCATCCCAATCCCTCCAATCTCCCCCATTTGGGTTGGGGGGTTTTGGGATCCCCCACCCCAAACTCCCCCAATGTCACAAGATCAGGTCGGGATTTAAAATGAGAGCTTTGAGACACGATATCCTTCTAAATATCAAATTTCATTGAGATCCGATCACCCGTTCGTAAGTTAAAAATACCCCTTTTTCTAATTTTTCAGAATTTACCCCCCTCCCAACTACCCCAAAGAGAGCGGATCCGTTCCGGTTATACCTCATTTTTTCCAATTTTCAGAACTAACCCCCCCCCTAACTACCTCAAAGTGAGTGGATCCGTTTCGGTTATGTCAATCATGGATCTAGGACTTGTGCTTATTTTTCCCACCAAGTTTCATCCCGATCCCTCCACTCTAAGTGTTTTCCAAGTTTTAGATTTCGCCCTCCCAATTCCCCCCCCCCAATGTCACCAGATCCGGTCGGGATTTAAAATAAGAGCTCTGAGAAACGATATCCTTCTAAATATCAAATTTCATTGAGATCTGATCCCCCGTTCGTAAGTTAAAATACCTCATTTTTCTAATTTTTCAGAATTATCCCCCCCCCCCAAACTACCCCAAAGAGAGTGGATCCGTTCCAGTTATGTCAATCATGTATCTAGGACTTGTGCTTATTTTTCCCACCAAGTTTCATCCCGATCTCTCCACTCTAAGTGTTTTCCAAGATTTTAGGTTTCCCCCTCCCAACTCCCCCCCCCCAATGTCACCAGATCTGGTTGGGACTTAAAATAACAGCTCTGAGACACGATATCCTTCCAAACATCAAATTTCATTAAGATCTGATCAACCGTTCGTAAGTTAAAAATACTTTAATTTTTCTATTTTTTCCGAATTAACACCCCCCCCCCCCAGATGGTCAAATCGGGAAAACAACTATTTCTAATTTAATCTGGTCCGGTCCCTGATATACCTGCCAAATTTCATCATCCTAGCTTACCTAGAAGTGCCTAAAGTAGCAAAACCGGGACCAACAGACAGAAAGACCGACAGAATTTGCGATTGCTATATGTCACTTGGTTAATACCAAGTGCCACAAAAACATACGTGATAGCATTAAAATGACGTTGTATATAATTAAAACATGTTGTATTCAGGCAATACTTTTCAAAATTAATAGTATTTTAATGTTCCTTCTAGTGAATAAAAGTAAAATTTTGAATAACAGAATTTATATACTACAACGGGGTATCAGGATTTAAAAATGGCTAGGTGGGATTAGACCCAAAATCCGTTGGGAGCCACTGATCTATACCTATTTTTTCGTTAGCCCTAAACAAAGGAATTCTTGTATGGTCAGTAAATGTCAATAAGGATTATTTTCAGTCAAAAGTGAGTATAGCCGCATAAAAAAGAACACAAGTCAGTCAAAAGAAACTAGTATAGTGCACAGTCTAAGCAACACTAAATTCGTATTGGTACGATAGCACCGTACCAATATTGTTGCATACGAGGCAGTAGTAAGGCAGTATAGCTTTAATTGTATATTGTTTTTGGACTTAGAAAGCATTAAAAAGCATTTAGAAAGCAATTAGAAAGCATTTGGGGGACTAAGAAAACATATAGAACCTGTAGAGCCTTATAGAACCTGCTGACAAATCTGAAACAGATGGAAGCCAAAACATATATATGCAACTTTAAGCGACAGAATTTCTGCGAGAGACACAGCAGTAGCTGCCCTTGTATTCCTTGTTGTTATCGATTCAATCTTGTCAGATTTTGAGGAGCGTCTTAAGTTTGTAGACGACTTATCTGCACTTCTGAAAAACGTAGTTAAAAATACAGTCGCAATCCAGCTGTTTGTCCTAATACTCTTCATGGTCTTCATTTCGAGGAGCGTCTTAAGCTCATAGACGATTTGTCTGACTACTCAATTACATAGTTAAAAATGTAAGTAGATTTTGAGGAGCGTTTTAAGATCGTAGAAGACTTGTCTGCGCTTCTGAAGTACGTAGTTGAAAATGCAAGCAGACTTTAAAGAGTGTTTTTTAAGATCGTAGAAGACTTGTCTACACTTCCCAAATACATAGCTGAAAATGTAAGCAGATTTTGAGGAGCGTTTTAAGATCGTAGAAGACTTGTCTGCGCTTCTGAAGTACTTAGTTGAAAATGCAAGCAGACTTTAAGGAGTGTTTTTTAAGATCGTAGAAGACTTGTCTACACTTCCCAAATACATAGCTGAAAATGTAAGCAGATTTTGAGGAGCGTTTTAAGATCGTAGAAGACTTGTCTGCGCTTCTGAAGTACGTAGTTGAAAATGCAAGCAGACTTTAAGGAGTGTTTTTTAAGATCGTAGAAGACTTGTCTACACTTCTCAAATACATAGCTGAAAATGTAAGCAGATTTTGAGGAGCGTTTTAAGATCGTAGAAGACTTGTCTGCGCTTCTGAAGTACGTAGTTGAAAATGCAAGCAGACTTTAAGGAGTGTTTTTTAAGATCGTAGAAGACTTGTCTACACTTCTCAAATACATAGCTGAAAATGTAAGTAGATTTTGAGGAGCGTTTTAAGATCGTAGAAGACTTGTCTGCGCTTCTGAAGTACGTAGTTGAAAATGCAAGCAGACTTTAAGGAGTGTTTTTTTAAGATCGTAGAAGACTTGTCTACACTTCTCAAATACATAGCTGAAAATGTAAGCAGATTTTGAGGAGCGTTTTAAGATCGTAGTAGACTTGTCTACAATTACCTACAAATACAATCTCAATGCAGCAGTTTGTCCTGAGACTCTTCCCAGACCTCATCTACCAGCGTAAATCAAGTACCCTATATGTGAATGAACAGAAATTGAAAGTTATACGATTCAATCAATTCAGGCTAAACATGATAATCTTATGTGTCCCATTACTTACAATTTCTTCTACAACAATACTACGTATAACATTTGCAAGTGATAGCTTATGTAAGCTGCATTTCGACAAATATTGCAAGCTACGGCCACTGCTAAATCAAAAGTTTGTAAAGTTTATGGAGTAAAGTTTCCTCAGATCGCCGGATCCCACCTGCATACAAAACCTGTACCACACCTACCCCTGAGCATTGCTGTCCCCTTTGGGGTCCCCAAACTCAGAACACTGCTTATTTGTCAGCGGAAAAACATTTTCAAAAATGGCAACTAAAAACACACTGGACCCCATTATAGCAACTACGAAGCCGCCCTTGACTTTCTTGAACTTATCCACTTTGTTCGATCAAAGGCAAAATCTAGTTATGAAATCCAAAAAAGTAATATTAGCAATCAAGAAACGCTCTGCTTCTTGTATTAAATAATTGGCCATAATTAAAGGACCATAATTAGCCATAATTAATTAGCCATAATTATTATTTTACAATTATTAATTATTTAATTATTATATGAATATAATAATTCTTATATAATTAAAAGGACGACATATGCCATCTTGGTTGAAAATGAGTTAGGTATGTGTTTTGGGTAAACTCAGCACGTGGAAGTGAATGGAGCAGTCAGAACTGCCCTATCTCGTACCGATACGACGATAAAGACACGTACAGAGCATATGTTTCCCTTGTGACCCTGTTTTTTTAGATTTGATATTATCTTAGAAGCTATAATATGGGGACCTAGCATTTGTCTCCTCGCCATCAAGAAAAAGAAGACATACGCCATTAACTGAATAATTTTGAATTCGTTTGACTTGAATTTAATATATACCCCCGAAAAGAGCATAACAATTGGGTTTGGAATATGTTCCCTTTAGCTCCATTAGCCTCATCCTTCAGAGCAATTACACAAGAAAAACTTTTTTTCCGTTTTTTGGTTGTCCTGAAAAATAATAAAAACTGTGTATATTACCCTTTTGATTATCACAGCCACACTGATCTATTCTTCCACTTTCCACACGGATCAGCCAACTTGGAAGGTATCCAAAAAAAAACTACTACCCGTTAAGTACCGTAAGAACAGATTTGCAAATAGAGGCTACAGAGTCTTCTATAGCCAAACTGTTCTGCTTACTTTGCAAATCTGTTACAATTACTGAATCTTTGACAATTCACTAAATCTACTGCTTCAAAAGCTGGTTAGAATACACCAGGAAAGAACCAGGCAGAGTAAGGTAACAAGAAGACGAATTGTTCTGTGGGTTTTATTTACCATCTACAAAATTCTCCGATTTAATAAAGGCCATGCTCTAGAGAGCATGGTCTACTGCTATCAAAATTTCTTCTTTTTTTAGAGTTTAGATTACTATAGAGCCGAGTCTATCCTTACTTACAGTTCATTACCACGAAGTGTTTGAGAAATCCTACTGCGCTGACTCTAAAATAGCGAGCTTGTAATTTTGAGTTCTTCTACTTGTTTTGTTGTAAAATGAAACGAGCTGGTCGTAGTCGACCTGTCACTATCAGTCACCTGGCTTTGGAAATAACTTCTTCTATACGGTTCGCTTTGGCAAATTTGATTATAAATTATAGAATTATCTTAAAATGCCCGACACGTCTTCTTAGCCCAACTGGGAATTCTCCCTGAATTAAATCAGTTGCATAGCTTGAAAAACAAAATTTTGTGTATTTAAATTTGATTAGTAGATCAACTCCTCCAAGCTTTAACCATATAGCAGCACCTGCATGAGGCGTTCAAGCAGCTACTTAAGAGGGGGGAAGGAGGGGATAACAAAGGAAGATGGATATTACTTCCTACATCCTAGTTTGTCTATAGGTCATTTATAAGTTTACATTGATCCAGGGTAGCTGGAATATGTTACCATACTCTGCCTGGTTCTTGCCATGTCTATTCTAATCTGCTTTTGGAGTAGTAGATTCCTAGATTTAGTAGATTGTAATAGATTCAGAAATTGTAAAAGATTTGCAAACTCCTCCATACCCTATTTCGCTAGTACCTTTAAAAAGGGAGCAGTTTGCGTCTTCTAATTGAATACAAAATTAGCATATAGCTATTTATATAAATAGACCACTTGTCCAGGGATCACTAAAATATATTCAATAGAATAAAAAGTATTTTTATATCAGGAATTTTTATGACATAGTAGATAGTGTTTTGATTAAGGGAGGTTAAGCAGTTAAATTTCAATAGTGATATGAAAATACCGAATAAAAGCGCTTAATTTCAGAATTTTGCAGTTTTAATACTGATTTATTTTATAGTTTGTTAATACAAGTTAGGTTGTTTAATTGCCAAATTTTATAGTTTTGCTTCGGAGTTTTAGCAGCTGTGTCACAGAATCTTGAACTGAAATACTTCTATTTCAGCAAAATACAAAATTTTTCATGGGAATCAAGTCTTTTCTAAAACTTCGAAAATGGGATTTTATTTTATTCAAAAGGAAGTTCTTTTAAATAAGAAATAAAGAGCGTAAATGATGGAAAGCAATTTTATTCCTTGAGCGCACATTGAAAGCGCTCAATAAGACAGTCCTAGAATGAAAGTGCTTAATTTTGGGAATAAGGGCATTTGTTTAAGAAGGCCGAATAAAGATATGAAGTACTTACAACTTTCTAATTCCTGATTCTTCTTTTCTCCTCCATGGGGCGTCTTCCGGTTCATATGGCATGGGTCCTTGAACTGGCAGGTCCTCTCCATTTCCTGCATCTTCTTCAGTATTAGCTCTAAATTAGGGGGGACAATAGGATAATAACAGGAAATAAGCAGCTACAAAAAAAAACACAAAAAAAAACAGGGATAGCCACATACGAATTTTACATATCTCAGCTAAAATGTTAGTAATACGAGATTGAGAGATTCGATCCAGCAGAGTTTAAGATATCTTTAATAACTGTATATACAAATACAATAGTATCTAGTGGAACCTAAATATAGCAGCTAAAGACTACTACAAGACAGGCACGTTCAATAAGATCAGTGAATATCTTGGGCGTAAGTTTGAACACGAGGAGTCTCTGATTCATGACTGATATTCTTGACACAAAATATGTAGACATTTTTGCTATAACAATGTCGTAAAAAAAACAACCTTTAAAGCTTTATAAAACAGCAACAGTAGCGGAGCAACTGGTGTCCCCTGAGGCGGGGTATTTTGAGATAGGACACGTCAATCTCTTTCCTTCTCTTTGTAGAAAAGCTTTCCCTGTTATGGTTAGGCATCCACCGCTGTTTTCCCTATCCTGAAAACCCTGCCTAACATCTTTAGACCGGCTTGGGTAGGCAACACTCGTCCCTCCACTGTGAAGGATATCAGCGGCAAGTGCTTGAGTCTAAAGAACTAATACTAGCGAAAGAAGCTCCTTCATCCCCCTTGGATTGCTCCTTAAGAGTTTTTCTTCCGTCATAGTCAGCGCTTCTTCCGTTTGGTAGAATTGACCCCTCCACCAGTCATGATTTTGTAAGTCGTTACTGACATAAATCCATCTATTCTCGGTGACATATTCCATAAAATACTCTGCCTCGTTTTCTTTTCTTTTTTAGTTACTTTTTAAACAAGAAACCAGAATACTTCTAGAATATTTTATTAGAAAACTTTTAATACAGATAGTATTTTAGAAGGAAGACAATAAGAATCGTCACTTTTCTATTAACCACAGATGTAATTTCACTACAATTTACAAATATGGTGTTACTTAACTACTTTTGTCATTTTTTGACAACTAAGTTTTTGACTACTTTTAATCAGAAAAGCAATGATTGTAACTAAGCTAAGTAATTGATACTCCCTATTTAAGAATTAACGACGCTTCTTGACTACTAAGGTCCCTGCGTCGGCCCTGCAGTGCATTCCTGCAGCCTGATTCGATCTCTGGGTCCCGTATATTGATACTCCCTAGTACACTAATGATTACATCGTTGAATACTGTATTAACATTTGATTGAATACGTCACGAGCGTCATGGCCGACTTTCCCTTTGGCAGAGTGCCAGCCTTATTCCAACAAAACTTAGCTTTACAGCACCTTTGAATAAATTTCAATAAATTTGTAGATAAATTGCAATAAATTTGTTGAATTCTATTTCTATTTCAAAAATTTCAAAAATTTTCTATTTTCATTTTCAAAAAATTCTGAATTTTTTTTCAAAATTTTCCCATTTTTCAAATTTTACATTTTCAAAAAATCTATTTCAAAAATTTCAATAAATTGTAGAAAAATTTGTAGATAAATTTCAATAAATTTGTGACTAGATTTATTCAATAAATTTCAAATAAATTTGTAGGGAAAAATAACACCCCTTCTCCCTATCCACCCCATACACGTTTCCAACCTGGCGGAATGGAGCAGTGGCACTATAAGTTTGAATGAAAGTGTCATAGTTCATTGTAACTGTTGTTCGTTTTAACACTTTCTCATCACGCGAGTCAGCGTGACGAATAATTTAGTTTTGCTGTACTAAAATGTCTTATTTTCATACAAAAACATACAATTCTCTATCTATACATCTACTCAGCACAAATACAACCATATTACACCAATATTTCCTTAAAACACACACCATCTTGAATTATTTGAGTTGAATCAATTGAAAGCAGCTAAAGAAAATTTAGCGATTCAGCGTGATTTTTTCAGCTGATTAAATCAAGTACACACTTAATGGTTTATTTAAAACTATGCCACTTTTAAATTAAAATGTATTTCGTAAAAACATGACCTTTTTTTTAGTTTCAGCTTTATCTAAAGGCATATACATTTTCCTGCAATCTGTTGCATCAAAAAATGAAATGATTGGGAATTCATTCATAAATCAATCAGTTTTTCCTGGGTCGACCGTTAACTCGACGGTTAATATTTTGTTAATATCAAAGGCAGGTTAGACCTTTTGTTTCTAAAAAATGTTTATTAATTCTTTAGTATTGAGATTTTGATAATAAAAGTTTTAAATTTGCACCAAGCTAAATTTTGCTTTAATGTTTTCTTATATGCAAATCGATCCTGTAAAGCTAGGATTCATACTGATGTTCGGTAGAACATAACGAATTAAAACACTAAAAATGGTCAAAGCCCCAAGCAGTATTCAAAATCTTCTTAATGGATGGCTCCTTGGTTGATGGGTACACAGGATTACTGGGAGGGGGGCTTTGGGACTGGGGCTTTGGGACTGGATTCACACAAAAATCTTGACATTTCCAACGATTTTCCTTATGTTTTTATGAATGTTCAATACATCCAGCATGATTTTTTTTAACATCTATACCCCCACCTCCTTATAACATCATGTGTTATTGCTTAGTCCTTGGGTCGAATCTGCCTTCATATAAAAATGTTACACATTTGGTCAAACCTTAATAGGTATATTTTAATTATTCTCTAGGCATACACTGGGAGAGAGAAAGGGAGGTTGAAGTATACATACGAAGCTATTGCTTCCTGTGGTTTCGGTCTGTATTTTTCCAGTTCATCTTCAAGCTCTTGTACTTTAACTTTCAAGTCATTTCGCTCTTGAAGAAGATCCTTTAGCTCAGCTACGGTGAATCGAGGTCTTCCAGGATCATCTAAGTCGTAGACCACTTTGTTTCTTAGATCAGGGACGAACATCGACTAGAAAAAGAAAGGAATGATAAAAGCGAGCTGATACACAAAAAAAAAATGAATATTGGCTAACGAATTCAGGAAAAATAGGAGAATTTTAAAGATATGAAAATCAGCACCCGAATATCTCGGATTTATGTCAAACTAGCAAAAAAACTGGTTTCTCAATTGAAAATAAAGACCAATTTACAACTTAAAATGGAGAACACCTATCTCCTATATATAAGAAAGGCTCCTTTTCACTACTCCTTCTCTCCCTCTCTACGCATATTCCACGGTAATATATGTCAAAACAGGCACGTAACAAGGATTGTTTGAGTTATTTCGAATCTTTGCTCAAGTTTCATCAAGTTTAGTCTTACCCATCAAAAGTTACGAGCCTGAGAAAATTTGCCTTATTTTAGAAAACAGGGGAAAACACCCCCTAAAAGTCATAGAATCTGAACGAATATCACACCATCAGGTTCAGCGTATCAGAGAACCCTAAATGTGGAATTTTGTATTTTTTGTATTAATTTTGTATTTTACTTCCATTGCTATCCACATTCATGAATCATTTTCATATTATATTCGATATCCAACACACCATTAACTCTTTTACGATCAGATATACGTCTAATGGCCTTAACGGTTCAATGAGCCCGTTCACGAAGACAATAAACCATCGACAAATGCAAAACAACAGTAAAATACATTAAAGACTATATATAGAACCATCGGTTGGGGGAGGGGGATCTTTGCGAGCGAAAAGATTATTACATTCGGAAAGAGCATAAAAAAGCACCGAGTAGCGTATTCACCTTTTCCCTGCGTCAATAGTGGAATCATATTTATATTTACCTATACTAGTTGCAAATCCCGTCAGACGGCAGGTTCAAACAAGAAAAAACCATTTCGTATGCCCTTTCGTGAGGGTTGGATAAATATTTTTCCGCCCCCGACACATTTTTCCCCTTCCCCCCAATAATATAAAGAAGAAAATTATAATATATATCAGTCAATACTGATTGTGTTATTTCTAAGTATAAAAATACAAGACTTTTTTTTAGTTGGTGACGTGAACGACCTTAAGGTGGATACAATTTCCCCCTCACTTAAAGTTAAGCAAATACTTAAAATACCAACTACTAGGGTAAAAACATCTCTAAATGTCATTCTAATTCATATACATAATTTTTACAGTCCTCCCTCAGCTTTGCCTCCATCAGATGGGAGTTATCATCTTTTCCTCCTCTTGTCCCCCTCTTCAAGTTTTAAGCATACATTCTCAGTAACTTATGGCTCTTACCGCCGTCCAAATTTCTGGCCTTCTTCCTTTTGGAACGTGGCTGAATACTGAATATTGGTCCAATATTTACAATTTGCATAATCTTGATTTAAAAATTGCTACTTTCCATAAAAAGCAAAATAATAAATATCTAATTTCTTTCCCAGAAAAAAAGATTTAAAAAGCGCCCCGGTAACAAACCCTTCATTAATCGATCCATAAAAGTGCTAATAAGAAAAAAATTGAATTCCAGAAATGGTTAATTGGATGAAGCCAATAAACTGTAAAAAAAAAAAAAAAAAAAAAAAAAAAAAAAAAAAAAAAAAAAAAAAAAAAAAAAAAAAAAAAAAAAAAAAAAGGAAATATGTAAACCTGCTCGATCCTACTACAAAAATAAGGTCGAATAATTGTTTACTAATAAACCAAAAAATTGGTATTACGAGGTAAAAAAGTTGCGTGGTAAAGCTAGTTGAGTCTTGACTAGCTTAATTTCAACCTACCCAAATCCCCTCAGGTTACTGCTAATAATCTTAACAGGATCCTAGCTTCCATCGTCCAGAACCTTCTGGCATTGTCTTATCAATTTTAAACAGATTATCTATCACCTTCTTTTTATTCTATCTCACCATCTAAGGTCCCATTTTTGGGTATACCATTTCCTCTTATTAGCGCTTTCAGTGACTTCCTTTCAAAGCCCTTGTCTGTTCTTTTCAATGAGATTGGCCAATTTTTGGTGAGTTTTTTGTGAAGCCCTCTCCCAAAAAATACCCCCCTTATCACATAGATCACAGGTAGTGCAATACCAGAATCATTATTTTTGTTCCCTTACTGGACACAATTGAGTATCCCAAGCTACCCTCCTAGTTTCCCTCCTTTTTTCAGTTATGATTAATAACTTCGCTAAAGAATTTCCTGACAGACGGAAATTCCTTACATAGAAATTTGTAGAAATCTATATATATAAAAATAAGTTGTCTATGTGTGTGTGTGTGTGTCGAGTGACGTCAAGTTTGTGTGTCGACTGACGTCATGTTTACCGGGACACCGGAAGACAAATGACGACCGGGACACAAATGACGACCGGGACACAGGGAAACAACAACAACGGGGACGCCGGGGGGCACAGGGGGATATATAAATGACGACGGGGACACAGGGAATGTTCGATTAGCAATCACAATCAACAAAGGTCAAGGGCAATCATTAGAATAATAAGGTATAGATCTGAATACAGATTGTTTTTCCCATGGACAATTATATGTTGCATGTTCAAGAGTCGGTAAACCTGACAATCTATTTATATGCACAGACAATGGGACAGCGAAGAATGTTGTATATTCGCAAATTTTACGTAGTTAAAAATATATTTATATCTATCTATATTCACCGGTGGGACACAGGGACACAACTACAATGGCGTGTAACCAATATGGCGCGTAACGACTTACGCGCGCGGGGAATACGGATTGTTTTTCCCGTGGACAATTATATGTTGGATGTTCAAGAGTCAGTAAACCTGACAATCTATTTATATGCAACATATATATATATATATATATAAATATATATATATATATATATATATATATATATATATATATATATATATATATATATATATATATATATATATATATATATATATATATGTATATATATATATATATATATATATATATATATATATATATATATATATATATATATATATATATATATATATATATATATATATATATATATATATATATATATATTCACAGGTGGGACACAGGGACACAACTACAATGGCGCGTAACTAATATGGCGCATAACGACTTACGCGCGCGGGGGGGCTTGGGGGGCGCGAAGCGCCCCACCAACTAGGTGTTGGGGTGGCGCGAAGCGCCACCCCAACAGCTAGTTAAATATAAATTTCCTGCTATAGAAATTTAATAAGCAACCCTATGAGCATCCTCAATAACATTGCAGACGATGCCTCGAACTTAGATATGAGATTAACCCCTCCAAAAAAAAACAATAATGCCCATATGTTTCCTTAAAATCATACCACGTTTTGTCAACCCTATCCCCCAAGAAATTTCTGTGCCATCCTTTAGATTATTTGGCGTTTTTCAGTATTATTATCTACTGATCTACTTAATTAATTTAGTCTATTCAATCTATTAGTCTATTTAGTTTTGTTTTCTGTAGTTTTTATTTTATTCAAATTTTCTTTTCATCTCCTTTTTGCTCTTCTCTCTTTGAGTAAGTGATTTATTTAATTTTTTTCTTCTCTGAGTAAGTGACTCGTTTATTTTCCCCCTTCTTTACAAGCCAAAGAGCCTTTGGGGGAATAGTAAAATGTAATATTGTATGAGTGTCTCGTGATGAATAAATCTTATCTTAGTTCTGAAACTCATGGTGACACAAACACCATCTCTAACCACTATAGAAACGGCAGTCGTGTTAACACGAAATTGTTAACACTCGTTAACAATTGTTAACACTCGTTAACAACGTGTTAACACTCTAACCACTATAGAAACGGCAGTCGTGTTAACACGAAATTGTTAACACTCGTTAACAATTGTTAACACTCGTTAACAACGTGTTAACACTCTAACCACTATAGAAACGGCAGTCGTGTTAACACGAAATTGTTAACACTCGTTAACAATTGTTAACACTCGTTAACAACGTGTTAACACTCCAACCACTATAGAAACGGCAGTCGTGTTAGCACGAAATTGTTAACACTCGTTAACAACGTGTTAACACTCTAACCACTATAGAAACGGCAGTCGTGTTAACACGAAATTGTTAACACTCGTTAACAATTGTTAACACTCGTTAACAACGTGTTAACACTCTAACCACTATAGAAACGGCAGTCGTGTTAACACGAAATTGTTAACACTCGTTAACAATTGTTAACACTCGTTAACAACGTGTTAACACTCTAACCACTATAGAAACGGCAGTCGTGTTAGCACGAAATTGTTAACACTCGTTAACAACGTGTTAACACTCTAACCACTATAGAAACGGCAGTCGTGTTAGCACGAAATTGTTAACACTCGTTAACAACGTGTTAACACTCTAACCACTATAGAAACGGCAGTCGTGTTAGCACGAAATTGTTAACACTCGTTAACAACGTGTTAACACTCTAACCACTATAGAAACGGCAGTCGTGTTAGCACGAAATTGTTAACACTCGTTAACAATTGTTAACACTCGTTAACAACGTGTTAACACTCTAACCACTATAGAAACGGCAGTCGTGTTAGCACGAAATTCATGAAAAAAGCCTATTGATTAAGGACAATTCTATGAAAAAAAAAAATGGAGACACTTTGTTTCAGAAAAACGTCCAGAATCTTCAGTTGACAATGCTGCATTTCGCAGATTTTTCTAAATTAAACAAAGGTTATTGCCAAACATTAAATCCTTAGAAAAACTGGAAAAACAATGAAAGAAAAGAAGAAAAAGGTTCTCCCCATGCAAAATATGTTAACTGTGATTATTCTGCCTATTATGAAGTAAGAATTGTTTTCTTAACATATTTCCTTATATGAAGGGACTTATCTAAGCTTATTCCATTACAACTAAATCACTATGAAGTAGGTATTTCAGTAAAAATATCTCGGAACAAATTGTTGTGGCTTACCTGTGGTTGCTGCATATCCTCAACCTCTTTAGCTGCTAAGGTCAACTGCTTCTTCAATGCAGTAATAACACGGGACTGGTCCTGAATTTGCGCTTGTAACTCAGCTCTGTCATCAAGTAAACTGCGGATCTGTAATATTAATTACATATATTGAAATCAGTCGTCTAAGGATACTACATATTTTAAATAACACTATTTTAGGCAATCTACATTCGTCTTTTCTTGGTGTGCAGAATAAATCTCATATAAAGAATATAAACTATATTTTTGAAGACTATTGGTTTTTTTTGCTTTACGTTTAAAGGTAAATTCTTTGGTACATTCGTACTTATGTTAATTTTATGGGATCGAAGAAGTTTTTAGGGTACTTGTGTATTATAGCAACCACACTCAAGAAGTGAAGTTAGGTTAATCCTAAAGAAATATACCTAAATACTCCAGAGTTCCCTTTCCGCATCCGGGAAAGAGCTTCGTAAAAGCTCCAAAGTTCTCTTTCCGCATACAGGACCAGACGGAATACAGCTTCAGAATTTCCTTTCTCATTCAGGGCAGAGTCTAGAAAAAAAGATCCAGAGTTCTCTTTTTCTACGTCCAGTGTGGAGTTTGATAAAATATCCAGAGTTCTCTTTCCGCATCCAGGACGGAGATTGGAAAAGCTCCAGAATTCTCTTTTTCATCCAGGGCGGAGCCTAGCAAAAAATCCAGAGTTCTCTTTTTTTGCGTCCAGGGTGGAGCTTAGTAATAGCTCCAGAGTTCTCATTTTCTGCTTCAAGGGTGGAGCTTAGCAAAAGCTCCAAGTTCTCTTTTTTCTGCGTCCAGAGTGGAGTTTAGCAAAATATCCAGAGTTCTCTTTCCGCATTCAGGACAGAGATTAGAAAAGGCTCCAGAGTTGTCTATTTGCATTCAGGACGGAGCCTAGCAAAAGATCCAAAGTTCTCTTTTCCTGCGTCCAGGGTAGAGCTTAGCAAAAGCTCTGGAGTTTTCTTTTTCTGCGTCTAGGGTGGAGTTTAGCAAAATATCCAGACTTCTCTTTCAGCATTCAGGACAGAGATTGGAAAAAGCTCCAGAGTTGTCTTTTTGCATCCAGTTCTCTTTTCTGCAAGAAAAAGAGAGTTCTCTTTTTCTGCGTCCAGGGTGAAAATTGGCAAAAACTTCAGAGCTCTTTTTCCACATCAAGGAGAGGGCTTGGAAAAAGCTCCAAGGTTCTCTTTTTGCATCCAGGATGTAACCCAAATATTTGGTCAAAAGTCCGCGATAACACAAAAATATAATACATTGTAAAAGAACAATGCTACATCGTCAAAACAATTAGTGGTTGTCCCTTGCTTCAACGGCTGCTATTTAAGCTCCATTGAGTGTCTATATCAGTAAATTGGCAGGATTAATAAATTTTGAAATTCCTTGGAAGTCAGTCAATAAATTTGCAAGACTAGTAAAAGTCAGAAAAAAAGAATACTTAAGATATTATTACGTGGTCTTTCTGACTTGTTCTTTTATTTATATCATTTTGGAATTAATTGCTTCTTCGGACATAATGACTCTTAAGAGCCTAGCGCTTATAAATGCTCAGCTCGTGGTACAATACCTAACGGCAGTGCTGATATCCGTTTCATGGACCTTCAGGACGTGCAATGTAGAGGTTGGGGGCCAACCATCCTATGCTACCATAGACCCTTCCTTTATACCTTCCCCAGATTTTTCCAGTTACCCATTTAGAGCTGGGTAGAAATTTTAGCTACATACGTACACACAGGGTTGACACTTTTTCTGACAATTTCGAATTTGCACTAGATAAAGACACATAGCAACAGCCATCTAAGTATTTGTCAGTATTTGCCGCAAAATTTTACAAATAAAATAAAAAATAAATAATCCGTAAGTCAAACAGTTAAGACATTTAGAATAAGGGCAACAGTAAGGAGAAACGTCTTACTTCACGGTAGGAGTATTAACAACCCAAAAGCACTTTTAGGCCATGGGTATGTTCCCAAGAAATTTTAGTTTTTTTGTCATTTTTCACACATATTTCGTATGCTCCCCTTTATCACTCTCTATCTCTCTTTATTTCTCACTTTATTACTTGTCTCTCTCTTATAGATTGATCATCCCTCTGTTCCTACATTAAAACTGAAGAAACAAAAACTTACCCCTTGTATATCATGCATATTATCTAATCCATATTCTTCCTTTTTTTGCTGTTATTATAGGATAGTTTTCTATGTTTTTATTTCTAAATTCCAGCAGAACCATTTCATAGAAGTAGTCATACTTAATTATCCTATTATTATTGTTCTAAGTTGAAGATAAAATTGCTTTCCATTTTGCAGAAGATAAGCTTAAAGTAGAAAAGGAAATAAATACAAACCTTAATTTTACAGGCATGATAAAAGAAAGACTTTGAAAGAGTTATGGATTATTTAAAAGAGAATTAGATGAAGATCCGATAAAAAGAGGGAAACATGGATATATAGCAAAAAAAAACAATTAAACAAATTGAATAACAGAAGTAGAATCCAAAAAAGGGAAGAATTGGTTCTTATATTTAAACTACAATATCCCTGCAATTGAATGAGGACATACACTTACGTACTTTCCTAAAATCGATAAAATAAAAAAAAAAACAGGACTTGGTTTTTTTATATATACATTCAATGAGGGGCAAGGGCCATAACTAGAAATTCGATATTACAACTATTTCCCCACATCTTTCAATTCCATATTTTCTAAAATTACATCCCCACTCCTCTCCTTTTAATCTCAAGGGATAGGCTTAGGGCAAGTGTCATAACGAGAAACTCAAGATTACAAGATTTCAAGGTTCCTTTACTTTCTCAATTCGAATTTCTGATATTTTTAAGTTACACCTCCACCTCTATCCTCTCAATCCTAACTGAATGAAATTAGCCCTATAATTTTACGTATTTATCGTGAAAGTTTCCTACTTATTTCGTTTTCACCCCCAGCCCCTCCCTTTATAAAAAAACCTGCTTAAGTTACTGCGCGAACGTTAATTTTCTTAAATCACTACTAGACTAAAAGCTCGAGATATTATTGTCAATCTCAATTAGAATGCGTTTTACTCACCTCCTTCAACAATTTCACCAGCATAAACTTTTGCATAAAAAATTCCAAAAAGTACCAACTTCATTGCTTGTCATTTATGTAAACAGAAACTATTTATGTAAACAGAAGACAAAATTCTATTTGGAAAAAGCAGAAATATTTAAAAATCTTAAGAGTCCAATGAGATATAAAAAAAGAGCATTAGGGTGGAATTCAGGCATAACTAGTTGCCTGAGATAGTTTAAATTTGTTTCTATGAGCCCAACAAGATGAATATTATGACAAACTATACATATCAGCCAGTCTAGCATGGTCGGTTTAGAGGGGTTTATATAAAGTTTAGGTCAGCTTAGAGGGGTTTATATAAGATATTTCTATTTCGAAATAATGCCAACCGAAACATTTTCGGTCGAAAGATCATCTACTTAAAAAAGAGCCTACCGAAATTAAAAAAAAAATTACTAAAAGTAAGGAGCGACATTAAAACTTAAAACGAACAGAAATTACTCCGTGTATGGAAAAGGCTGTTCCCTACTCAACGCCCCGCTCTTTACGCTGAAGTTTTTTACTGTTTTAAAAAGTAGAGTTAAAAGAAAGAGTCAAGCGAAATAGTTTAGCGTAAAGAGCGGGGCACTGAGGAGGGGGCAACCCCTTTCATATACGGAATAATTTCTGTTCGTTTTAAGTTTTAATGTCGCTACTTACTTTCAGTTAAAAAAAACTTTTTTTATTGTATTGTATCAGATTACCGACGCTTCTTGACTACTAAGGTCCCTGCGTTGGCCCTGCAGTGCATTGCTGCAGCATGATTCGATCTCTGGGTCCCCTATTACCAAGCTAAGGTCAAACCCACTGCGCCAACACAGGACAAACTTTTTTTATTATTTAATTTCTGAACGTTTTTAAATTAAAAAAAGAGCATACCAGCCAGTCTTACATGGTCAATTTGGACGGGTTTATATAACAACTATTTCTGTTTCGATATAATGCCAACCGAAACATTGTCGGTTGAGAGATCGGTTGATGTGACGTCTTTGACCCCCATTATTTACTCATTCTGAAAGAAATCTATAGCCCTGGTGTTGTTTCCTGAAAATTACTGTTCCAAATTTTTGATTATTTAATATTATACACACTTCTAATAGACTTAAATTATACTGAATGTCACGTGCTGACTTGCCAACAAGAATAATATGGCTAGCAATAAAAAACAAGCATTAGAATTACAAGAAAATTATTCGGTTGCCCAAGTTTTAACACGGCTTCGACGAGAACCCCTCTACTAAGTTTCACCAGAAGCACCACTGATATTTAAAATAACATACAAATAAAAAAATAAAATAATATGAATATATTTACTAAGTTTTCTAAGTTTACTAAGTTTACTAAGTTTCACCAGAAGCACCACTGATATTTAAAATAACATACAAATAAAAAAATAAAATAATATGAATATATTTACTAAGTTTTCTAAGTTTACTAAGTTTACTACGTTTCACCAGAAGCACCACTGATATTTAAAATAACATACAAATAAAAAAATAAAATAATATGAATATATTTACTAAGTTTTCTAAGTTTACTAAGTTTCACCAGAAGCACCACTGATATTTAAAATAACATACAAATAAAAAAATAAAATAATATGAATATATTTACTAAGTTTTCTAAGTTTACTAAGTTTACTAAGTTTACTAAGTTTCACCAGAAGCACCACTGATATTTAAAATAACATACAAATAAAAAAATAAAATAATATGAATATATTTACTAAGTTTTCTAAGTTTACTAAGTTTACTAAGTTTCACCAGAAGCACCACTGATATTTAAAATAACATACAAAAAAAAATAAAATAATATGAATATATTTACTAAGTTTTCTAAGTTTACTAAGTTTACTAAGTTTCACCAGAAGCACCACTGATATTTAAAATAACATACAAATAAAAAAATAAAATAATATGAATATATTTACTAAGTTTTCTAAGTTTACTAAGTTTACTAAGTTTCACCAGAAGCACCACTGATATTTAAAATAACATACAAATAAAAAAATAAAATAATATGAATATATTTACTAAGTTTTCTAAGTTTACTAAGTTTACTAAGTTTCACCAGAAGCACCACTGATATTTAAAATAACATACAAATAAAAAAATAAAATAATATGAATATATTTATTAAGTTTTCTAAGTTTACTAAGTTTCACCAGAAGCACCACAGATATTTAAAATAACATACAAATAAAAAAATAAAATAATATGAATATATTTACTAAGTTTTCTAAGTTTACTAAGTTTACTAAGTTTCACCAGAAGCACCACTGATATTTAAAATAACATACAAATAAAAAAATAAAATAATATGAATATATTTATTAAGTTTTCTAAGTTTACTAAGTTTCACCAGAAGCACCACTGATATTTAAAATAACATACAAATAAAAAAATAAAATAATATGAATATATTTACATATGTAAAATACTAATAACATATATAGAATAATAAAACAAAATAACTTTTGTTTCTGTATATTTTCTCATTAACTTTTGCAAAAGAAATTCATGGCGATTTGTTGAATGATTTTTCTCAACGACTGCCTTTGCTTGATTTTTCCGTTGAAAGAGATCGAATTCCAAATGTGGAATTTAACACCGGATGAACAGTAACCCTATCAGAGAGGACTTAACCATACAGTAACCGAAAAGAAAAAATCGTTTTAGATTGATGTCTTATTAATAGAATAACAATATCAAGTATGAATACTAATGTCAAATATGAAAATGAAATAAAAAATTAAATTCAGTAACTGAAAATATCAAATCATTTTAGATTCATGTCTTACTACTAGAATTTGAATACAATGCTAATGTTAAGATAAAGCTGTTATTGTGAGCCTTAAAATCAAATTATATCCAGAAAACAACAAAGAAACTTGTACTTGCAATAAAATTGACCTAGTGTGGGGGAAGAGGGTAGATTCAACAGGACAGGGAAGGGGTTAAAGTAGATTTTTAAGGAGTTTAGTTACTCTATCCAATATTTCCTATTTTTTGAATTGGAATCAAATGGCAAATAAATACGAATACTCATGGAAGAATAAATGACGTTGACCGTAACTTTACGTTACTTAAAGTTACGTAACGTAACTTTACGTAAATTTCACGTAACGTAACTTTACCTAAATTTTGTGCCAATTTTACCATTTGAAGTCACAACCACGGTTCCTCCTTTTACCAGGTATTACGAATATTTATAGGCGTTATTTGTTCAAATGGGTTCATTTTCTCATCAACACACGAGAAATTCAAGGCAATTCTTTCTTTCTTTTTTCTCTCGAAAAGTTATAGAGCCGTTTATTAGAAATGCAACCCAAATCTAAGACTACTCACCACATATGACCAGTGCAAGTCCGTTGATGGCGTAAAAGTCCGTTGATTTTCAATTAAAATCAAGTAGTTGTGGGCACCAGGCCATGGCTAATTTTAGAAAAAGCCAAGACAGATAGTCCGATTGAGTGAGAGGCGAATCTGGCATAAGCCCTTACTAGGATTGTATAAAAATGATTTCCGCTCATTTGAAAATAGATAAGTCTAACTATCATCTGTCCATGCTTCATTCATAGGGCAGAACTAAGGTAGATAGTCATAGAACTAAGATAGTCATAGAACCTATAGTTTTTCAAGTGTTTGGTTAAATGGTACGGGTAAATGGCGGGAGTAAATGTGCCTCTCTTATTGGACCAATACTTGTTGTTTAGCTTTTAGAAAGGCACACCCGCCTAGAGTCTCAGGCATGTTGACCAAGAATTTAAAATTGACATAGGACCGTTAGATTGCCTTGAATGAGAGGTAAAGAAGGCACGCCTACCTGTGGTCTTAGGCAGGTTGACCAAGAAAAGACCCCTCTCTTTGATACCATGTATTGTTATATGTTCAAGGTATACATTAAATCTCCCCCCCCCCAAAAAAAACAGCTCAAAGTGCAACTCGGAAGTCATAATTAGAGTCCAGTGGTAGAAAGACTGAAATAGTTGCAACATCTTTAGCTTCAAGACGGTACAACTAGGGTTGTCATCCCCTAATGATTTAACTATTTGAAAACCAGGATTGAAAAAAATTAAAGAAAGATCCATCATCGAACACCTACAAATACAGTTGCTTAATATACAGTAAAAACTCACCCTGTATTATTTACATAGCTCTATTTTGCAACGAAGTTCGCAACGTTAATTGCAACTTACATAACATTATTTTGCAACGAGAGTGTCTAGTTTTACACTAATGAGGCTCTTTAGCATTCCCTCTGATTTTACTTTCAAGTTTTTCATAGTTCCATGCAAAAACAGCGGGCGTAAATAGAAGTCAATTTTTATTAGCCTTCCAGTCTTTCTATTTTTACGATCTAATCTAAAATAATCTAAAAGTAATTGTCTTACAATATAAAAATAATAAAAAATAATCTAAATAACCAAAAAAAACATCTAAAACAATAAAAAGAGTAAAAATAAACTAAAAATATGTAAAAATAATCAGCAGCTTTCTCATAAATGCACGTCAATTTGTATTAGCCTTCAGTCTTTCTATTTTTACGATCTAATCTAAAATAATCTAAAAGTAATTGTCTAACAATCTAAAAATAATAAAAACAATAATCTAAATATTAAAAAAAAAACTAAAAAAATTAAAAAACTAGTAAAAATAATCTAAATATACGTAAAAATAATTTGCAAAAAATCTAAAAGAAATGATTTAGTCTAAAAATAATCTTTACCTGGGCAGCAGCTTGCTTTTGCCTTTTTCTTATTTCCTTAACAGTTTCGCCTAAGCGATCGTTTCTCCCTTTGATGGTTTCAAGTTCCACTGTTTTCATCGCCAAATCTTTCTCTTTGCTTCTGATTTGATCACGCTGCTTATCCACCAGCTCACGGAGTCGATTGTATTTAGCTATAACACTTTCCAGCTCATCTTCGGCCGTATCTAAAGCATAATCAACGTATGATCAATCCGTAGCTTCAAACAGGCCGAAACAAAGGAGAAGATTACCCCCTAACTCAATATTGGTACAAAGAACCCCAACACAACAGTTAAGAAATGTTCTCGCAGAAAAAAGTGTTTTCATTTCGTTTTTTTTTAAACCCTCCACTCATAGGAAAGCCCCCCGCCCACAAATCTCCTAAGTTTCCCAACAATCTACCAATAAATTTACCTATGTCGCTAACTCCAAACTAGTCACCAATCTTCAGCTCTGGAAAAAATTGCATGATGTTACCCAGAGGGCACCTGAAGCCAAAAACTACTCGATACAACCGTAAATTTAACTAAAACGGTGACAAAAATCATGTTATTTTTGCTAAATATACACCTTTTGCTTAGGGCTAGGAGATCAAGTTGAAAAATTCTTGAATTCTTTTTGTTATGGGTATGTGGACTCCAAATTCCGTTATGGGGGCGAGGACTCCAAATTCTGTGCTGGAAACAAAGGGGTAAAAATCTATTTCTCAGGTCTTGACAAAAATTATACGCAACTGATTTTCTTTTTAACTTTCTATACAATCTATATATTTACCATTATAAATTTTTCATTATAATGGGTCATGGAGTAGACCCATAAACCGGTAGGTGAACGGGTAGCATCTCTTACGGCTTCCAACAAACTTGATGGAAATACTCAGTTCAATTATTTGCTATAATCATTTAAACGTTATAGTTACATACTTTCACTGTTAAATCATTATTCTTGCAAAATTATACCGTTCATCAAATAGGGTGTTTTAATCCTAAAGTTAAAAAAATGATTATATTAAAGCGGAAATATTCCAGTTCTGAAATATTTTAATAACAGGGAATATTCCATAATATTAACACTAAAGCCCAAACACTAGAGTCGAATATCTGTCAAGTTTCCTGACGATATACGTAAAACGGGCTATTACACACCCTCTACAATATTGTTTTTTTTTCTGTTTTTTCAAGAAGTTTATAGTGCTTTTATCAGACCAATTCGAGAAATGTTTCAATTTTGACCTCATAATATAGACCAGAAAGTAGAAAAAACATCTATGTAGATATTTTTTTATTTTGATCCAGAAAAGAGACATAAAATTTTTTTAACATTTTTGAAAAAAAATCAAGGTTATTTTTATTGAATTTATTGATATTGAATTTGATAATTATATTTTATTGATATTGAAGAGTATACTTTTTTTCTATTGAATGGTATCTCTAGTTTAATTTCGCGTTGAAGCACAAGGTAATATAAGCGTAAAAAAATTTTACACGGCATATTGACACAGGGCATATATGCATTAAAGTCGCAAAATGAATACATTAAAACTAGAAATCGTTCATAATAAAAACTAAGAAATAAAAAGTCATTTTTATTGAATTCATGGATATGATCATCGATATGATCAATCAACTTGCTCAGTTTCGTTTCTTTTAATTTTTAGCCTAAGTTTGAGCTTTGTCGACCTATTGGCTGTATCAGCTGAACGGTCTTAATAAACGTTGTTTCATTTACATTATCTTGACGCTTCAGTTTCAAATAAGAAATAAACCTTAAAATAAAATAGTTTAAACAATTTAGCTTAAAATAAAGATTAAATTATTATTTTAGTTTATAACATAAGATAAAAGTCACCATTCCACAAGGAATAGTGATATAAAAATAATGTATCATAAATGATACATTTCATAAGTCGGGTATCAAATGCTCGCATCTCTATAATTGTAAATTTTCAAAAAACCTCTTTTCAAAAACCTTTTTACTCCCCCTTTGATAGCCATAAAACAAAAAAACATTTTAGTTTTTATTTTACAGTTATCAGAGGGAAAATAAAAAAGTTCTGAGGTTTTTTGTTTGCTCTTCTTAAAACTTACAATTACGGAGATACGACCTTTTGATACCCGAATGACGACTTATAATACAAAACAAGAGCAAAGAGCTCGTATGGCACTTGTGACGAGGCGAGAAGAGCTAAGAGCCAAGAGATCATATGGTGTAAGCTCTAACAAAATTCTATGAATCAATAGATTGATTTAAAGAGGAAAATAAGAGGCTTAATACCGGTCAGGATTTAAAATCAGAGCTCTGAGTCACGATGTCCTTCTAAATATCAAAATTCATTAAAATCCGATCACCCACTCGTAAGTTATAAATACCTGATTTTTTCTAATTTTTCCTCTCCCTTTAGCCCCCCGGATGGTCGAATCAGGGAAAACGACTTTATCAAGTCAAATTATGCAGCTCCCTGACACGCCTACCAATTTTCATCGTCCTAGCACGTCCAGAAGCAACAAACTCGTCAAATCACTGAACCCCTCCCTCCAACTCCCCCAAAGAGAGTGAATCCAGTACGATTCTGTCAATCACGTATCAAGGACATTTGTTTATTCTATCCACCAAGCTTCATCCCAATTCCTCCACTCCAAGTGTTTTTCCAAGATTTCCCCCTCCAACTCCCCCCAATGTCAAAAGATCTGGTCGGGATTTGAAATAAGAGCTCTGAGACATGGATTCCTTCTAAAAATCAAATTTCATTAAGATCCGATCATCTATTCGTAAGATAAAAAATACCCCAATTTTCACGTTTTCCAAGAATTCCGGTTCCCCCCTCCAACTCCCCCCACTGTCAGAGGATCTGGTCGGAATTTAAAATTAGAACTTTTAAGCACAAGATCCTTCTAATTATCAAATTTTACTAAGATCTGGTCACCCTTTCGTAAGTTACAAATGCCTCAATTTTCAAAATTACCCCCCCCCCCAGTTCCACCAAAGAGAGTAGATCCGGTCCGGTTATATCAGTCATGTATCTTAGACAGGTTTCTATTCTTCCCATCCAGTTTCATCCTGATCTCACCGCATTAAGTATTTTCTAAGATTTCCGGTCCCCCCAACTGCCCCCCCCCCCAATTACGCTTGATCCGGTTGAGATTTAAAATAAGAGATCTGAGTTACGAGGTCCTTCTAAATATGAAGTTTCCTGAAGATCCGATCACTCCTTCGTAAGTTGAAAATACGTCATTTTTTCTTATTTTTCAGAATTAACCCCCCTCCCAAAAGAGTGGATCCGTTCCGATTATGTAAATCACATGTGTCAGACTTCTTCTTATTTTTCCCACCAAGTTTCATCCCGATCCCTCCAATCTAAGCGTTTTCCATGATTTTAGGTTCCCCCACCCCAGACTTCCCCCAATGTCACCAGATCCGGTCAGGATTTAAAATAAGAGCTTTGAGACACGATATCCTTCTAAATATCAAATTTCATTGAGATCCGATCACCCGTTCGTAAGTTAAAAATACCTCATTTTTTCTAATTTTTCAGAAATACCCCCCCCCCCAACTACCCCAAAGAGAGCGGATCTGTTCCGTTTATGTCAATCATCTATCTAGGACTTGTGTTCATTTTTCCCACCATGTTTCATCCCGATCCCTCCACTCTAAGTGTTTTCCAAGTTTTAGGTTTTCCCCTCCCAACTACCCCCCCCCCCCAATGTCACCAGATCCGGTCGGGATTTAAAATAAGAGCTCTAAGACACGATGTCCTTCTAAACATCAAATTTCATTGAGATCCAATCACCCGTTCGTAAGTTAAAAATACCTCATTTTTTCTAATTTTTTAGAATTACCCCCCCCCCCCCCAACTACCCCAAAGAGAGCGGATCAGTTCCGATTATGTCAATCATGTATCTGAGACTTGTGCTTATTTTTCCCATCAAGTTTCATTCCGATCCCTCCACTCTAAGTGTTTTCCAAGATTTTAGGTTTCCCCCCTCCAACTCCCCCCAATGTCATCAGATCCGGTCGGGATTTAAAATAAGAGCTCTTGAGACACAATATCATTCCAAACATGAAATTTCATTAAGATCCCATCACCCGCTCATAAGTTAAAAATACTTCATTTTTTCTATTTTTTTCCGAATTAACCGGCCCCACACTCCCCCCCCAGATGGTCGAATCGGGAAAACGACTATTTCTAATTTAATCTGGTCCGGTCCCTGATACGCTTGCGAAATTTCATCGTCCTAGCTTACCTGGAAGTGCCTAAAGTAGCAAAACCGGGACCGACTGACAGACAGACAGACCGACAGAATTTGCGATTGCTATATGTCACTTGGTTAATACCAAGTGCCATAAAAAGAAGTTCCTTTCCCTACCTATAAACAGTGAATCTTACAATAAACTAATTAAAACTAACTATAACTAATTAAAACTAACTATAACTAATTAAAAATAAACTAATTAAAACAAAAAGAAATAAAAACATTTAGTTTTTTAACAAAAAAGTCCTAATTTTTTCAAGGAACGGTAAGCTTAGAATTTAAATTAGTTTTCAGTCCCCTTGGCACAAAAAGATTAGATAATGGGATATTTTCCCTCTAGATTCATGATTCACAGCGTAGGGCAGGCTTCACCGGTGGGGAATGGCAATATTTTGGTATGTCATGGGCAGGACGTGTACCCTTTGGCTGACTATACTTTAATGCTTTAATTTTGAATTATTTTTTTGTAATTTTTTCATGTGAATGACGTTGTATTCATATGCATTTAAAGAGCAAAAAAAGATACAAGATAGTACTGCAGTAACGTCATGCATTGCACAAAAGGTGTTTCACACAGACAATATTTTTAATGGCATAAAATATTTCTAGAGAACGACCCAAAAAACATTACCAAGTTAATAGCCTTTTAGCCTTTCTTCAGGTGAATACATGTAAAATTTTGAATAAAAAAATTTAAATATTACGCAGTGGGGGGGGGGGGAGGAGGCATCAGGATTTTAGAATTGCCTAGGTAAGGTATGGTCTAAAATCGGTTGGGAGCCACTGCTCTAGATCCTTCTACCCACATTAGCAGCACAATTGAATTCCACAAATACCTACTTGTAGGTGTAGTTTTAGTGTTTTCTCTCTCTTTCAACGAAACACAAAGTCTACGATTCTCCTCTTGTAAACGAGATATTACGTCAGACAGTTCCCGACACTCTTGACGCCAAGTATCCTCAAGAATTTCTAATTCCTGGAAAATAGAAAATTCAGACTGAGTTCAAAGACTGGAATAATATCAAACCTACTAAACAAAAAAGGTCTTTGAGATGACAACAATGTAAAGTTGGATTTGGAAATTATAAATTGGAGAGTTAGATTGGAAGTTGGATTATTGATTCAATTCAAATATTGGAAAAATTGATACTAACGTTGAAGCTAAGAATCTATTAAGAAAATCACTTGTCAGCAAGAGAGAAAATTAAGCTAAGAAATATATTAGAAACTTGAATTTGTACCAACGGAAACGAATCATCTAACAGACAGTAATACAAATACGAGGCTCCTAAGGCATCAATAAAGTTAATAAAGCTGTCTAAAGTTAATCAACCGTTTTCCTCGCATAACTTTGTTGATGTTGGAAAAAAGTTGAACGTCATTTGACTTTTTCAAACAAAGTTCAGCTAATAGCAGAAGACTTGTGAAAAGTTTTAATAACTAATTGTCATACAAATGTCTGCATACAAATTGTCTACAAATAGCCTATAATAGTGTGTACTTGTTTAAATATTTTGCTTTGTAAAAGAATAAGGGTTAGACAGAGAAAACATTATCTTTTAAGTCATACTAAAACATATTAAAACATATACTAAATATATACTAAAACATACTAAAATAGACTGTTCTTTAAGATGACAACAATATAAAGCTGTATTTGGAAAATATAGATTGGAGAGTTAGATTGGAAGTTGGATTATTGATTCAGACCAAATATTGGAAAAATTGATACTGAAGCTAAGAATCTATTAAAAAAATCTGTTAAGAATTACTTGTCAGCAAGAGAGAAAACAAAACTAAGAAATATATTAGAAACTTGAATTTGTACCAACGGAAACAAATCATTTAATAGACATTAATACAAATGCGGGGCTACTACGGACATCAACAAAGTTAATAAAGCTGCCTAAAGTTAATCAACCGTTTTCCTCACATAACTTTGTTGATGTTGGAAAAAAGTTGAACGTCATTTGACTTTTTCAATAAAGTCCGCAAAGTTCATCCAATAGCAGAAGACTTGTGGAAAAATATTTAATAAACCACACACAAATAAGTCTCTACATATAGCCTATGATAGTATGTACATGTTTAAATATTATGCTTGGTAAAACAATAAGGGTTAGACAGAAAAAATATTTTCTTCTAAGTCTTACTTATTAAAAGGAAAAAAAAATGCCTAACTCCACGTCAGATTAACTCAGTTATTTGCTATGTAAAATTGCTGTAAAGTCAAAAAGGTGAAATTCTTTTATGAGCGGGGAAAACTTTATGGTGCGTAATTTGATGGAAAACTTTACTAACTTTTATTATACAGTGGGAACCCTGCATAACACGAGTACATATGTGTCTGAAGATGTTAAGGTAAGCAGAAATGTTTTAGAAACAGATGAACTCTGATTGCAATTTAAGAAATAAAATATTAATTTTATCGCATCAATCTTATCATATATCCAGCATTGAATTCAACCCCATCTACAAAAACCTCCATTACCAACGAGGAAGGGAACATGTCGGTTGAATAAATTCCAACAAAATATTTATCCACATGCACCACGGATGGATCATGAGCAATTACAGCTTTTTTTTATCAAAATCAGGAAAAAACCATTGAACTTCATATAAAACTATCAGACATACACCTCATTAGATATATAATCACTCAATACCAGGGTTGCCACCATGATCTGCTCCTGAAGTGCTAAAATTTCCAAAATTTGCGTGCTATACAGTGATTTTCGATGCAACAGTAAAAAAAATTGACAGTAATAGAGCTGAAATAGCACCTTTATGCTACAGGCGGTAACCCTGGCCACGTGCAACGGTGCTAAAAATAATGGAATGGTGCTAAAATAGTACTTTTGTGCAACAAATGGCAACCCTGAGTCAATATCAACCAGAAACCAGAAGCTATTTTCCGACATAAAAAGTATCTTGCAATGCTTTCAGCTTTCTGTGCTTTCTAGAGTCCATTATAAGGGAAAAAAAAATTACCTAGAGCCCTAATAAGAAGAAACTGTGAGATGAAATAAATAAAATCAGAATCAACAAACAATTTCTTCTAAAGTCAGAAGAAAGGCAACCCTAGAACTAAATTAAATTAAAAAAATCCAGTTTTTTTTTTACTGAAAGTAAGGAGTGATTTTAAAACTTAAAGCGAACAGAAATTATTCCGTATCTGAAAGGGGAAATCCCCTCACCAACCCCTCACTCTTTACGCTAAAATTTGACACTTTGTCCCAACTCTACTTTTAAAACGATAAAAAACTTTAGCATGAAGAGCGAGGCATTGATGAGGGGACAGTCCCTTTCAAATACGGAATAATTCCTGTTGGTTTTACGTTTAAACGTAACTCCATACTTTCAGTAAAAACAGGTGTCTTTTTCTATTTAATTTCTGAACGTTTTTCAACTAATGCAGGTTTGAATTTGGCTCACCGTATATGAGTAATTAAAAAAAAAATTGTATATTAATTTTGGCAGATTTATTCTATAAAGGGTTCCCCATCCTCAATACTCTGCTTTTACGCTAAAGCTGTTAGCACTTTTAAAAGACTTTCTATTCTAATTAAACGGCACCCGTGTTTCAGTAGACGCTCTTACAAAAATTGGGACAAACAGTCAAACTTTAGCGTCAAGAGTGAGGTATAGAGGAGGGACAACCCTTCACATATGGAATAATTTCTGTTCGTTTTTCAAATAATGCCGGTAAATCTGGCTCACCCTCTATGAAATACACCCCTCGCTCCCAAGAAAACCCTTCCGTGGAAATTTAATCAAACGTAAAATGCACTCTCCCCCGTCAAATTTACAACCAGACAGGTCCACTCTCGCTGAGACTCCCCTCCCTGTAAAATTGCTTGTGGACGATTCAGCCTGAAAAATTCTCCTTAGCATTCTTTCATTTGAATAAGACTTTAATCTCTAATGGGTTTCTCGATCACTCCAGAAATGCCACTTCCGTGGAAATTATTTCCCAGAAATCAAAGCACGCGGAAAAAAAACCCTGGATAATTCCATCGGAACATCTCCACATGAAAAATTTGGCTAAGAGAATGTAAGAATTAACAAGAATTTCATATAGTAATCTTGTCAAATCCCCCCAGTATAACATTTCCCAGGAATATCCACCCCCAAAAATTTCCTTCTCCACGGAAAATTCTTCCTATAGAAATCCACCCAAAGCACCCTCCCCCCCCCAAAAAAAATGTCTATAAACTTCCCAATAACAATTACTTTATGTTAACAATGGGCGAACTTCATACCTTACAGGCCTCTCCCCATGGACTATGGGGGGGGGGGGGATTTTAAACCTAAAAACATAGCTATTTGATTTTTCAACTATTATGAACAAAATGGCTATTTCAAAAACTTTGATCAGATAATTTGGGGAAAAAATGGGTTTGGGAGGGGACCCGTTGCCCTCCTATTTATTCGGTCACTTAAAAGAGGCACTAGATCTTTTAATTTACGTTAAAATGCATCCTCCCCCCATCTGCCAGGACCATTATTTCAATACAATTACCAATTAAAAAAAAAAAAAAAAAAAAAAAAAAAAAAAAAAAAAAAAAAAAAAAAAAAAAAACAAACAAACAAACAAAAAAACAAACAAAAAAACATGCATCCGTCATCTGTCTTCTGGCAAAATTCCACATTTTTGCAGATAGCAGCTTTAAATTTCTACCCTGGGGTTCTCTGGTAACTAAATCTGATGGTGTGATTTTCACTAAGATTCCTTTAATTTTAGAGGGTGTTTCCCCCCTATTTCAAAAATCAGACAAATTTTACATGCTCGTAACTTTGATATGATAGCACTAAACTTGATGAATCTTATAAATTTGGAATGAGTATAATAAATTGATTCTTTTGATGTTTCTATTGATATTAAAATTCCGTTTTTTGGAGTTTCGGTTACTATTGAGCCGAGTCGCTCCTTATTACATTTCGTTGCCAGGACTTGTTTGATAGTTTAGTCAGGCTACTTCCGTCTAACTAAATACGGAAGTTCTTTACACAGTAGACTTATTAGTTCTTTATTTTTCAATAGCTGAAAAAAAATTCTTATTGTTTAGTGTAGAGGTCTCATCCGGCTGGATTTTAATTGTAGAATACCTTGGGTTTACCATTGGAATACGTTTTTTGTGTTTTATTAGTATCTTTTTATTATTTAATACTTTTTTATGTTTTAATAGTATGTTTTTTTGTTATTTAGTATGTTTTTTATGTTTTATTAGTGTGTTTTTTATGTTCAATACAATATGATTTTATTATAGGTAAATTAAACCCAACACTTTAATTTAGTTTTTTTATGTTATTAGTATGTGCAAATTAGTATATATTTCGTTTCTCATCGTTTTCCGTTGATATAGGATTCCGGATTTGAAGCAGAAATATTCTGCTTTTAAGTTATTCATGAAATATTAGCATATTACGCTTGGAGTGACTTAGAAAAACTATTGGATTAAATAAAGAAGACGTATAATGAGGAAAAACATATTCACTTCTAAAAAAAATGTCTGCGATACAAAGAAAAAAAACATTCCAATCGCTTTCAGTGTAGAGGCAAAACTAGGAATTTCAGTTGAGGCAGAACAAAAAAGGTGAGGTCTAAAAGGGGACAAATTACAAGAAAAAATGAACTTGTTGTTGGTTATGGCAAGTGCTATTGGTAAACGCAATCAGGTTGTTTTCCCCTTTTCCTCGAGGGTTAAAGATTGGCCCAGCAAAGAAGGGATTTTCCTTGATTAAATATAGTTCTAAGGGATCTTTTTCTAAACCCCTCTTTTCTGTCAGGGAATTCCATTGTATATTATATATATATATTATATATATATATATATATATATATATATATATATATATATATATATATATATATATATATATATATATATATATATATATGATAATCTAATAATATATAATAATATTTATAATATATATATATATATAATATATATATATATATATATATATATATATATATATATATATATATATATATATATATATATATTATATATATATATATATTATAAATATTATTATATATTATTAGATTATCATTATATATATATATATATATATATGGTCCAAATATTGGTCCAAATTGAACTATTTGATCCAAATAGTTTTTATCCAGTTTTGCCCAAACCTTACCCAGTTATGAGCTGCCTAAAATTTTATGATGCATTTCCCACTGGTTTGCAAGCTCATTCGGGGGGATTATAAAAAATAGGGGTATTTTCCTCTTTCGTCTACCAAAGATATTCTCCATTTCAAAGCAGATGTTTGGCAAAGTTAGTGAAGTTGGTTAACGTGACAAATTTAATTCCCTAGATCTAACTTCCTACAATATCCCCATCAAATCTCAACTTTTCCCAGCATCCACATTTTAAGAATTTGAAACATTTGCCTAGATAATTCTGCCGTCTCTGTGATAGAACAGCGTATACGTTCTAAAACACCACAAGGAAGCGCAACGTCTATTTAGCCTTTTAGAGGTATGTTTCCGCAGTCATAGTTATTACTAATAATTTTCTCTTAGCTCCTGGAAACAGAACTGTTAACTATCAAAATCTTCTAAAAAGTCACCAAAACATGTTATTTGGAAGGAAAAGTTAATAAAGGGGAATTCATATGTAAACAAAGATTTAGAACCTCCTTTCAAACTACAAAATAACCATAAAAACAACACTAAAGAACTGTAAGACACAAAGTCGCTGAAAGGTACTTTTTAAATTAAGACATTTCCAAGTTTAGTTCTTCAAAAAGCTTTCATTTGCCGTCCCGCCAACAATTTACCAAAGAACGTACTGAATTATTAGACAATTTTACCAACAATTACTAGCAGCGTTGTATGTAACGTCGTAAAAGTTACTTCTTGAATTAAGATATTTCAAGGTTCAGTTAAAAAAATTTCATTTGCCGTCCCGCCAACAATTTAGTCAACAACATACTGAATTATTAGACAATATCATCAAGATTATTACCAGAGTTGTATGTTACGTCGTGGAAGTTTCTTCTTGAATTAACATATTTCAAGATTCGGTTAGTAACGTTTTTCATTTGCCGTCACGCCAACAATTTAGCCAACAACGTATTGAACTATTAGACAATTTCACTAACAATTATTGGCAGCATTGAATGTTAAAGTTACTTCTTGAATTAAGATATTTCAAGGTTCAGTTCTTAAAAATTTTCATTTGCCGTCACAACAACAATTTAGCCAACAACGTACTGAATTATTAGACAATTTCATTAACAATTATTAGCAGTGTTGCATGTTCCCTGGTGGAAGCACAAACATAAATAAATGGTAACTAACCTTCTTTTCTTTTCTTTTTTTACTTTTTTTTGTTTGAACAGCAAATACACGAATTAGATTAGAAAAGAAGCAGCCAATATAAAATTCACCTTTTCAAATTTTTGTCTATCAGCTGCCTTCTCATGTTTATCATTCTCCATATTGACAAGAGTTGATCTCAATTCATTGATCAATGAAGAATCTCGATCACTTTTGCTTGAATGCTTCTCTAACTGTTCCAAAACACCAATGACCTAAAATTAATCCACAACCTCATTTTTAGGGCTTACAAAACAGAGAGGATTGAGGGGGAATAAACTCCTCTACAACAGTCTCCTGTACTTAGGATAATTTCTAAACATTTAAAGCTTTGACGTCAGGCTTTATATGTATATATATATATATATATATATATATATATATATATATATATATATATATATATATATATATATATATATATATATATATATATATATATATATATATATATATATATATATATATATATATATATATATATATATATATATATATATATATATATATATATATATATATATATATATATATATATATATATATATATATATATATATATATATATATATATATATATATATATATATATATATATATATATATGTATATATATATATATATATATATATATATATATATATATATATATATATATATATATATATATATATATATATATATATATATATATATATATATATATATATATATATATATATATATATATATATATATATATATATATATATATATATATATATATATATATATATATATATATATATATATATATATATATATATATATGTAGGCCTATATATATATATATATGTATATATATATATATATATATATATATATATATATATATATATATATATATATATATATATATATATATATATATATATATATATATATATATATATATATATAGAAAAGAGAAATCACCAATGCAACAGCACAAACACATAAAAAAAAAAAAAAAAAAAAAAAAAAAAATAGAAGACAGAAGGAGAAAAGGAAGACTGTTTTCCTACATTAGTGATTAATATAGATCAGCACTTGAATGAGGCCTTTACCCTACCAATCCATACAATCGCATAGGTCAAACAGCATAGCCATACACAATCAGTCGTCATTTACCAAAAAAAAAAGAAAAAAAAAAGACAAACAATTCAGAGGCAACGACCCAACACAAGGGCTCACCATATATATATATATATATATATATATATATATATATATATATATATATTATATATATATATATATATATATATATATATATATATATATATATATATATATATATATATATATATATATATATATATATATATATATATATATATATATATATATATATATATATATATATATATATATATATATATATATATATATATATAGTTAACTTTCTGGGTTTTATCTTATCAATATATTTTAGAAAATCTTACTAATACCATATTACAGGCTCTATAGCAGTAAAATTTCGGTAAAGAGTGATTTATCTTCTGCCTTTATGATGTATCTTTTGGCCTAATCATATACAGCAAATGATCGTATAAAGCTAATGAAGGGCAACCCTTGTGCTAGACACAGTGGATTGAATTCCGCTTCACAATGGAGGGCCCAGGGTTCGGTCCTAGAATAATCAGGGACTAGAATTTCATGGAGGTCATGCGTCTCTAAATAATAAAGAAGAAGAAGAAAAGGGCTTAACGATCGTAAGAGCTACAATTTTATTTTAAACAGTTATTCCAAAACTCAGATAATATGATATTGAGCGCCATTTCATAACTGGCTAAGTATGCGTTTACAGAGCAGAAATCAGACCCCCTACCACCCCTAGACACAACCTTGAGTGCAAGCCATTCAGCTCTTATATTGGTTTATTTTCTTGTTCTTGTATTTGTTTTTTCTTATTAGCATTGTGTTGTCTGAATAATTTTTTTCTATTTCTTTTTGTCTTGATAATTTTTTTCTTGGTATTTTCTTATATCAGTTTATTTTCTTTTTCGTATTTTCTTATGTTACTTTATTTTCTTTTTCTAGCTGCTAACCCACCCGAAGTTACTCAGCCACTTAAGAATATTCTAGCTCTGGAAAACAAAACTACCACGTTATCCTGTCGTATCACCGGTCACCCATCAACATCTATTACATGGTACAAAGGAACTAGAGAAATTTACACCAGTAACAAATATAACATTCAGAAAGATGGCGATACTTGTATTCTACAAATTAACAATGTATATGGAGAAGATGCTGATTATGGAATGTTGTTCAAAACCATTATTCCAAAACTCAGATAATATGAAACTGAGCACCACTTCATAACTGGCTAAGTATGCATTTATAGAGCAGAAATTTTATTATTATTCTTTTTTTATATCCGAAACACGTCTCGCAGAGAGGACACAGCACAGACTTCATACCAAATTGGTTCATTTCTAATCTTTAAATACCGTGCAAGTCTTAAAATACCGTGCATAAATATGGATAGACTCTTTTCCCTTCGTTACAGATAGATACAAACATTCCAGCGCGGCCTTTGAACTGTCATATATCTGTAACGAAGAGAAAAGAGTCTACCCATATTTATGCTTCCAGTTTTACGACATGCATTTCCTGCTGCTAGGACCAGGTATTGATGAGGTATTAAAAATTCCTCATTTTTTCTAATTTTTCAGAATTAACTCTCCCACCCACTCCCCCAAAGAGAGCAGATTCGTTCCGGTTATGTCAATCACGTATCTAGGACTAGTGCTTATTTTTCCCACCAAGTTTCATCCCAATCCCTCCACTCTAAGCGTTTTCCAAGATTTTAGGTTCTCCTCTCCCAACTCTCCCCAATGTCACCGGATCTGGTCGGGATTTGAAATAAGAGCTCTGAGACACGATATCCTTCCAAACATCAAATTTCATTAAGATCCGATCACCTGTACGTAAGTTAAAAATACCTCATTTTTTCTAATTTTTCCAATTTAACCATCCCCCCTCCCCCACCCCCCAGATGGTCGAATCGAGGAAACAACAATTTCTGATTTAATCTGGTCTGGTTACTGATACGCCTGCCAAATTTCATCATCCTAGCTTATCTGGAAGTGGCTAAACTAGCAAAACCAGGACAGACAGACCAACGGACAGAATTTGCGATTGCTATATGTCACTTGGTTAATACCAAGTACCATAAAAATGGTTGTAATATATGTTGTAAAACATGATCATAATTTGACAAGTAACACAAACCAGTCACTCTTGAATCGAGAATTTCAAATGTAAAATCAAAACAACTCTATTGATCTATTTTTCTTCAGGTTTTAGCATCAAAGTCCCTATCAAACTCAGAAAAATAAATCATTCATCAAAAAACAATTTTTTAGAAACCAATTTGAACAACTAAATATTTTAATGTGTTCAAACACATTTGTCATATAACCAGATATTTGCCATACCCAAGAACAATTATACAAAATAATCATTAAAATTTTTCCACAACATATCTGTCCAATTCAATCTAAAACCGCAATGTGTGTTCTATGTTACTTTTTTCCTGTTGTTTATTAATTTTACCAATTTACCTTCCCTGCTCAATCACCATTATCAAGGAAAATACCCAAAATCCCACAAAAATCTTCCTTTGGCATATAAAGAGATCAGGGGCGTCGTTTTGGGGAGTGGGGGGTAAGGGGACCAGTTGCCCCCCAATAATTAGAAACAAAATACGACATATCCCATGCCCCTTGACTATACGGATAATTACTCCACTTGCCCCACCTCCAATAAAAATGCTGGGGATTCGCCTCTGAAGAATATATAGATGACCTCACTTGACGTAACTCCCCTTTTACATAGCTACTTGCAGTGGCATCAATTCACAAAAACTCAGGAAGTGGGACACAATTATTTTCAAAATTTAGGGAAGGCAAATACATATTTTCAATGCAACCCCCACCCGCCCAAAAATTCAAATGAAAAAAAGAATCTGAGGAGGCAAAAGCCCCGCTGCCTTTCCCCCAATTGACACCACTGACACCTTTTTATGTGAGAACCTCAATTATTACCTTTGTCATAAGCCCTGCAATGGCATCTGGTCCATATTTTTGAATAAGCAGTTCAAATTCCTTTCCAATTTCTGAAGCAACATCATACACTTCAACTAAAGTCATAGATACATCAGAATCATCACTTTCACTTCCAGGCACTGAATCCATTTCAAATGGCAATGGTCTTTTCAGAATGTATGGCATAAAAAGGATGCAGTAGGGATCTGCAAGAACAATTATGACTTTAGAAAGTTATCTATGTTTCACACTGTTAAATTTCTGGGTTTTAAAATGTTCAAAACAGAAACATTCACTTTTTGGGCACAGCTCAATCCTGGCATGCAAGCGTAGTCACTTCCTACTAACCTATATCTCTTAAATAATGCAGAAACGTGAACCAACTAAGACAGCTGTAATTTTCAAAAACTAAAGGAGGAATGTACATGGTGTGTCAGTGAAATAATTGTCCTGGCGAAAATAAAAAAGAGAACAAATTTTAATTGTAGAAGTAAAAGCAACAAATCAAAATATTAGAAGGATACAGAGGCTTTAATCCCAGAAACTGAAACTTAATTATGGATCTGAAATGGGGCACTTAGATAGACGGAGAAGAATTTGTTAGAAGATTTCCTATATGTACATATGTTCTGGGGGTAATTAGATAGATGGAGAAGGATTTGTTAGAATATTTCCCATATGTACATGTGTTCTATATATGTACATATGTTCTAGGGGCACTTAGATAGATGCAGAAGGAATTGTTAGAATATTTCCTACATGTAAATATGTTCTATATATGTACAGATGTTCTGGGGCACTTAGATAGATGGAGAAGGAATTGTCAGAATATTTCCTATATGTAAATATGTTCTATATATGTACATATGTTCTAAGGCCACTTAGATAGATGGAGAAGGATGTGTTAAAATATTTCCTATATGTACATATTCTTTTCGGCACCTGCGGGACTGACTATTTTAAACAGCAAAAATGTAGTGTCGAGGAAAAATTACACTTTCTACGAGCATAATGAGACAAAGGTTGAAATGGCTAGGATACGTTCTGTAGATGAAGGATGATAGATTATCAAAGATTACCACTCTTTGGCCAATTATCTAGGGCCGAACAAAAAGTAGGTCGTCTATAAAAACGAAGGTACAACTTCTTGGGTGTATAAAGAGGAAGGCTTTGAACATATTGGGATGGAGGAGGACTGTACACAGCTGTGTTTGCCTCAGGCTGCTTGGTGCTGAAGTGAGTGATTACTAGTAGTAAACTCTAGCTAAGCAGAAAAAATGATTTAGAAAGATGATCCCAGTTTCAATGTAACTAATCACCATAAACAAGTTCCTACAGTTAAGGAACTTCCCCTTGAGAACAGTAAACAAATGAGCTCTGCACAAAAATTATACTGTAGCAAAAATTCCTATACTCTCCATTAAAGATTTTTGGGACCAATCAGTTGCACACCTTTCTTCATGACTCCGTCTTTGCACACGCAGAACAAATTTCTAGCTACATACATGTGTTATGATCTGATTGAATTCCAAGAAGCAACTGAAGCTATTGCTGTGACCCTTTTGTAACTTATCAAAGCATGCACTGTGATGCGTTTCATTTCTGCACCAAAACAATAAACCCTCCATGGAAGTTTAGAATGATTTCCCATTATGGAGAAAACAATAAACCATCCATGGAAGTTTAGAATGATGTTCCATTATGGAGAAAACAATAAACCATCCAAGGAAGTTTAGAATGATATCCCATTATGGAGAAAACAATAAACCATCCATGGAAGTTTAGACCCCTGAATCAGAAAAGCTGTTCAATTTGAATAAATAGCAAAGTAACTTAGTAGTTTCAGAAAAAGGACTTAAAGCCTGAAGTGGTAAGCATTAAAACTGCACCATCAAATTCTGGTTGTCCAAGAATCCCATTACAGTATTATCAACCCCCCAAACTAGTAAAATACATTGCATCTGTAACACCATGGGTGCAGATTTATTTGGGGTGTTTTACTGCTGTTTGTTTTCCACCCCATTTAATTCTGGTTGTCCAAGAATCCCATAACAGTATTATCAACCCCCAAACTAGTAAATACAGAACATTGCATCTGTAACACAATGGGTGCAGATTTATTTGGGGTGTTTTACTGCTGTTTGTTTTTCACCTGATTTGATTGTACATAACTAGTACTGTACTTAACTAGTGGTGGTAAAATTTTGAGAGATATCTTCAAACTTAAATCATGGGTTCTAGTGTCCTTGGCCAAAAATAGTATTTTGTCAAAAATTTTAGGTATCCATTTTAATTCAAAAGAAAAGATATGAAAACAGTGTTCTTTTTTCTGCAGTGTTTCTGGCTTATTTTTTTGTTTTAAATAACAAAATTTTCAGATTAATGTTTTGAAGGGAAATTGGTAGGCCTATATAATAGACTAGGAATGCCAGCTTATGATTTACTTAACAGAAATATGCTGTAAAAACCACACTATGTGCAAATCATTTTTCTTATGAACCTGTTCTCAAGTTGCTAAAAATACTGTTCCTCCAGGAGCCAAGATACAAACTTATCCTCAAGTTTGGATACTCATCAGTATATTGACATTACCCTTCTTGTCTGTAGTTTAAAATGCCACCCAAAACAAACAATAAGAGAATCTGGGTAAGACCTAAAAAGAATAAGGATGAAAGTGGTAGCTGTCAGGATCAACTTGATGAACAGTCTTCAGCTTTATCGTGTGACGGTTGTGACAAATGGTTATGCACAGAGTGTATCAGGGTCTCAAAGTGTCTCACAAAATGAATCGTTTTGCCCAGTTTTTAAGGTTAGTGGCTAACACCAGTCTAGACTCACACAACACCCAAAAGCTAATTGAAACAACTGTCTCAAGAGCTGTGACTGCCTTGCTTGATCAGTTCCAAGAAGATCTCAAGCAAGAACTAATGAACATGATTAGTAGAATTTCGAACTAAGAAAATGATTTTGCAAGCAAATGTTCCCTAGCCAAGGTGGAAACTCAAAATAAAAGACATAGTTACAAGTAGGCTGAGCCAGTCTCTTAGTGACAAAAGTAAGAAGTTTGAAAGTGATGGGAGAAAAATTATTCGTGAGGACAGAGAAAGAAAGAAACGTCAGCTTAACATTGTGGCATATGAAATACCAGAATTGTGTGAAGAGGCTGCTGACATTCAAATGTTGGTTCAGGATTATCTTGCCAAATCATACAACCTGCCATCTGTAAATGTTCTGAAGCCACAGCAACTTGGAAACCATTGTCCAAAACGATATAACTGCACTAGGCCTGTTCTTTTCCTTACAGAGAGTTAAATGGTTAAAAACAGAGATTGCAACTAAATCAAGAGGGCTGAAGGGGGAGCAATTTCAGTTTGATTGCACAAAGGCAGAAGGAGAAAAGCAAAAACAGCATCAGACATCAGAAATGGGACAGTAATGGAGCATTGGCTCCATTACTGCCCACTAAAACAAGCCCAACTGTGAATAGTTTCTTCTCTATTAGTCATAGTGTTGATGATGATAGTGATGCTTTCCATTCAAGCTCGAGCTCTAGCTCAACAAACATTAGTTACAACTGTTTACCAAAATTAATACATAATAACAACCCAGTCAGTAGAAAGAAAATGTTGAAATTCTCTTACATGAACTTTGCTACAGTGACAAAAAAACTCCCGGAACTGAAACTGGCAGCCATCACTGAAGATTATGATATACAGTGTATTTGTGAATTCATCCAAAAGAACTCCAGCAACCCATTGGCAGAAAACCATATCAAGATACCTGGATATTGTCTATTCTCAAATCTGTCTATTAACTCCAAAAGAGGCACCTCTATCTACATAAAGGAAGGAATACAGTTTTAGAGATTTATTCTTCAATCATAATTATTCCCCATGGGTTGAGTGTTTTTATCAGTATTATTGAGGAAAAACCATTAATGATAGGTTACATATATAGAAGCCCCAGTTGCCCTTGCGTCTTACCAAGCTCTAATTCAGTTGACTGAACAAGCATCCAACCATGATAATCAGGTCTTAATTCTTCTTGTAAACCGGAATCTACCAGATGTACAATAGGTTGAAGGCTTGGTTTATGAACAGAGCCCTATTGTCAGTAACTTATTTGTTGAATATTTGGGTAGCAATAGCCTATATCAGGTAATAGACCAACTGATGCCATCCTACTAGATTTGACAATCACTAACAACCCAGGAATGTTAGTGAACACTGAATACCTCCCTCCCATTGGTGTCAGAGTCCACATCTGCATCTGCCATGACTTGCTACTTAGTGAATGAACAAATAATTCTACTAAACAAACGTATACAAACTACAGCAAAATCAGGGAGATGATATGGACAGTAGAATGGGATCAGGTGATTGTCAAGAGAGACATCAAGCTAGCCTGGCAAAATTTTAAGAACACTACTCCAAGCTGAGAGGACATGCACTTCGAGTTCATTTGTAAATGCACCAAAAACATTACCACACCTGAACTGGCCTATGAAAAGGGTTATGAATCATAAAAGAAGACTTGTTTGGAGTATAAGAAATGCAAATGCACACACCACTGGAATCGTTTTCCAAGAGCAAGGAATGAACTGAGGCAACTTACTAGGCATTTCATACATGGATATGAAGATAACTTGGCATTGAACATCAAAGAAAACCAAAAGAAGTTCTGGAGATACATATCTGCTAAAGATAAGACTAGGCAAACTATTCCTGCTCAACTCTGAAGGAAAAAATCTGGAAGATCTGGGGACATTGCAAATTTGCTGAATAGCATATTTGCATCCAACTACTCAGTAGACATCCCTGACAAGCCACCATGCTCTGCCCCCAGGGTGGTCAAGCACCCAATGTCAAAAAATTTCTTTTGAATTTTTTTTTTTTAAAATAGGTGCGTATTTTTGCTAAATATACACCTTTTGCTTAGGGCTAGGAGATCAAGTTGAAAAATCCTTGAATTCTTTTTGTTATGGGTATGTGGACTCCAAATTTCGTTATGAGGGCGAGGACTCCAAATTCTGTGCTGGAAAAAAAGGGGTAAAAATCTATTTTTACCTTGGCAAACACCCATGTCAAAAATTCACGTCACTATGGACAAGATTAAGAAAAGACTAAGTAAACTAGACCTGACAAAGCCAAAGGATCAGACAGTATACACTCCAGGCTCCTTAAAGAAATTGCAGTATAGTAGCCAAGCTGCTTTTTTTGCTATTCAAGCTGTCCCTTCAGAATAGTAGCCTACCTACAGATTGATGGACAGCCATAATTACTCCAAAATTCAAGAAAGGATCTAAAACCCAGTCTGAGATCTATCAACCCATTAACCTGACCTTAGTAGTAGCCAAACTTATCAGATAGATAATCAATGATGCAATCATAACAAATATGACCAAGCATGGCCTTCTTTTGGTGGTCAGCATGGCTTCAGGAAAGACATTTCAATCATAACAAAACTAATACTAGCTTATGAATCTACAACTGATCTGCTAGAGCAAGGTTTTCTAGTCAACATGTTCCTACTGGATCAGGCCAAGGCCTTTGATGAAATGTCCCGCCACCACCTGATGATCAAGCTGCCAGTATATCAGATAGACAATGATGTTGCCCAGTGGGTCTACAGCTTCCTGTCTGATGGAATTCAGATTGTTGGTCTGTATGATGAAAGAGGTGACCTCATCTACTCCACACCAATTCACATTAAAGGTGACGTCCCCCAAGGGACTAAACTAAGCCCAACAATGTTTAATCTCTATGTAAATGATGCTCCTGAAGTGGTCAAGAATTGCATGGAACTGTATGCAAATAATTGCAAACCCTTTGGTCCAGCAACCTCAACAAAAATTGCTCTTCTCTGTAAAAGATCTCAACAACCTCTGTCTGTGGGCAACAAACTGGATGCTCAATTTTCAACAAATTCATGACAATAAAAGCTTGACCTGCCTACTCTAATGTACCATAGAAATAGAGGAGATGTCACCCTCACTTTTACAATGATGACCAGTGACACCATTAAGCCTGTTTTTAATCACAGTAAGTACACCAGGACTGGTGGAAACCCCCTTAAAACTGCAGACTTAGCAAAAAGCATGAGAAGTTCAATGTCTTTACCAATTGTGTTGCTCCACTGTGTATTCACTCAGTGAATCTAAAATGTTGGCAAGATCAGTTGACAGCTTCAAGATTGGTGTTGACCATGCTTGGAGCAGCAAGTCATGGATAACACAGTGGGACAAACCAATATCATTCAGTAGGGTCCATTAGGTGCCACCCACCCCTTTTAGCCCTCAAACACACCTGGCCAGCAATACATCTAATGACACCCAATGATGAAACCAAACTGTCCTGCATATATGTAAATAGTGAGGATCCACTCATGAACTGTGACATGAATTTCAAGTCAACTTTACCTGGCAACATCTAAAGGTTCTTCAACCTTAGTCACTAGAAGATATTATTGAAAGTAAGGTAAGTCAAAAGCATTGTTCTTTGCTGCCATCTTGTACATTATGTCTGCCTACCCAAAGCAGGTATAAAATTGAATCATTGAGATTTCATTCCAATTGTTTTACAAACTATTTGGCTCCTTTTTTGTCATTTGAAACTTATTTACCATGTAACTTATTAATTTTGTAAAAAATTAGTAACAGCCTAGGCAAAAAGTAGGCTATGAAAGCTGTTTTTATTTTATGACAGATTTTACTCATAACCTTTGGTTGTGGGACTGTGACATGATAATGCTTGAAAAAGTTTACCTGGTCTCATTTTCTGTATTTTTATATTAATTCAAAAAAAAAGGTTTTCTGAGGTAAGGAAAGAGCAAAGTTGAAACTTAAAACAAACAAAAACTGTTGCTTCACAGTCTATCTTACACACATTGATGAAACTAGTGCAAATAAACCCACTGATGATATTTCCCTATCTGTATGATTATAAAAAAAAGTAGGGCTTTACTGAAAACACAAAACAACACAGGGGTTTGGCACAGTAAAAGCAAACTGATTAAGGACACTTTACAGTATAAAAATAAAGTATCTTAAGATTATTCCCTAGTTTTTTTTTAATTTGGTATTACATCTGCACAATGAGCTGAACCTACTGATAGCATTTTGTTTTGGTTCTGAAAAGATCATTTCCTGATAAGTTTGTAGACAAGTCCAAAATGAAGCATCTTGATATTATTAGGACTATAGACTAGTGTTATAAATGGTAAAATTGGGTATCCTACATATCACAGGCTACCATAATTTTACATACACGTGTCAAATTGGTATTTTACCTCTTTTATCTATTTTACCAACATTTTACTTTTATATTTTATAGCAATTTGTAATTAACATAGTGCAAAACCACCCAAAGGCTGCAAGAAACAGGACAATCTCAACAATGCATATGGTTGGTCTCATCTTTTTTATCATTGCAAGTAAACAATTTTTTTTTTGATCTTGTCTTTTAGAGGTTCATTAATGTAGGGTTTATCATTTGAACACTTTTCAGTTTTCTTTTTGGGAAAAGATTTTCCATAATTATCAGATAGTTTCCTTTGACAGATTTAAAAGAATTGACATCAGGAGTAGCTAGGACCTCAGACAAGCACTCTTCAGAAATCCAGGAATCAAAACTGAGAATACCTTTGTCAGTTAGTGGGCAATGCAGTGTTTCTGTGACTTTGTATTTGACCTTGATTTGATCCAGTGGTTGCATTCTAAGAATATAATGGTAGCTCCCTCCTAATGGTGGTAAGGCTTCTGGTTGACTGTACAACTTATGCAAGTTTGTGCAGATGACATCTAAAGAAGAGCCTCCTTTGGTTGTAGGAATATTTACCACTTGCTTTAGGTGTAGACCCCTGCATAGGTATTCAAATATCATTTCATTGGCATCACAAAGGAGTAAAATCCCAATGTTTGGGAATTTTGAGAATCAGCACTGGCTTGAAGTTTTTCAAACAAACTTTCATCCAATCCCCACATGCTGACCTGGGGAGTAATAAAAATTACATACTAGGATGTTAGACAGTGGATGAGGGAGTACTTTTGGTTTAATACTTATCCACATGATTTCATCATAATCATCAATACCAGGGATTATGATCAGTTTTGGACTAAGTTCCAAACTAATCATAATAAGATCAGGTTCGATCAACTGATCATCAATACCAGGGATTATGATCAGTTTTGGACTAAGTTCCTCACAGCACAGCAAGAGAAGTCCTCCACCATGCTTACCAAGTGGGTGATCAGTTGACCTTAGTTTCAGAAAATTTCTGTGGCCTGAAGCTTTCAGGGAGTCAGGGTGTTGTGCAACAAGGTGGGAATTTGTGAGATTTACAAAAAATTCTATTTTGCCATTTTCTTCTTTGTTGATGCTGAATTTTCAATTAAAGTATGCATTTTTGGTTGTTTTTGCTGCTATGTTTTCTCAGTGCCAAAATTATTTATAGTTATATTAGGTCAAAAAGTGCTTAAATTTGAATTTGCAATAGAAGCAGAGAAACAATTAGTATATTTGTAAAGAATATAGAAAAAGGCATCAAGAGGTATATTCACTTTATTGGTAAGTCAATAATATGAACAGTGAAAAATTTACCTTGGACTTTCTAGACAAAGGATAGTCTAGAACTAAAATTTTTTAACTAGATAAAAAAAAATGTATGTTAACTTTGAAATGGACAAATGTTGACAACACTTTCACCATGAATAACAAAGAATCTTTGCTCAACCATTAAAGCTGAGAGGAAGTAGGCCATTCCAAATAGCATTTATAGAGACCTATATCAAACATTATACTATAGAGACCTAGATCACATGATTATACTCTACAAAATTATCCAGTTTCATCCCTATACTTGAGGCAATTTTTTCAGTTTTTTTTTTATTTCTAGCCTATTATCTGTATGGTGTTTTATAGCCTACATTTAGACATTAAAAAAAAATTGAAGAGAAACAAAAAAAAAATAAGTAAAAAGAATAGGAATGTCAAACATGCCAGAATCTGCCCATAAGTATTCCCCTAGTAGGCTATTTTTACATGTGTTGAATTGGGTTCTGATTTAAGTTGAAAACAGGTAACTTCTTTGTTCTGTTAATTGACTTCTTGCTATCTTGGAAAGGGTTTAGGTTAGGAAAACGAAACTTTCAGGGATGAATCTATAGGCTAAAGTATACCCTGGGAAGATATTTTAAAGTAATCACCTCTACCCCTCCCTCTAGAGGGCCCTGAAATTTGCCTAAATAACAGGTCAATACCTACTAAAATTGTACTAAAATTTGTTCTGTTAATTGACTTCTTGCTATCTTGGAAAAGGTTTAGGTTAGGAAAACAAAACTTTCAGGGATGAATCTATAGGCTAAAGTATACCCTGGGAAGATATTTTAAAGTAATCACCTCTACCCCTCCCTCTAGAGGGCCCTGAAATTTGCCTAAATGACAGGTCAATACCTACTAAAATTTTGACAAAACAACATTTTACCTTAATTTTCAGTTACTAGTTGCTTTTTCTCTGCCTTTAGTTCTGAAAATGCAATTCCTGTTATTTGAGTAGAATTTTGAGCCATATTAATGTTTTTTTTTCAAAATTTAGGAAATGTATTTGCATATCTTTAAAACCTTATAAAATGGAATTGAGCAAAGTTATGAAGCTGAAAACAATTTTGTTGTACTTCAATTAAGGAGAAGATCTATTTTGCAAGGTTTCACTTTTATAACACACATATTTGTAAAGGTCAGGGCCCTCTAGAGGGAGAAGGAGTGGAGGTAGTTCTTCAAAATACATTCCCAGGACATACTTTAGTCTGTAGATTCATCCCTGAAAGTTTCATTTTTCCTAACCTAAACCCTTCCTGAGATAGCAAGAAGTCAATTAACTAGAATTTTACCGAGTTTTGTACCCTTTTCTGATAAAACTTCGGTAAAATTCCAGTTAATTGACTTCTTGCTATCTCAGAATTGGTAAGCCCTACCTTTAACAATAGAGTTTATTCTTCTCTTTCTTCTTAAATTGATGGGTTTCAACTCAATAAATGTAAAGTGCACGATTGCCAGTTCTATATCCTAAAAAATCCCGTTGCAAGTAACTGCACAAAATCCGACATATTTCTTTGCAAATTTATACTTCTGTAATTTGTAATTTCTGTAATTTCTTTATTGTAGCAATAACAATAGGAAGATAAGTCTGCGAACCAAGATTAGAATATTGGAAGCTACAGTGATGACAAATTTGGCTCGGAAGCATGAACGCTCCAAAAAGAGGATGAATATTTACTAGATTTTTTCTGGAGAAACTGCCTACGGACTGTGTACCCGGCTGACTGAACGTATTTTCAAACAGTAGGCTGTATGAAAAATTAAGTTCAATCCCCGTTCCTAGGTTTATAACGAAAGAGAGGTTTAGATGTCTTGGGCACGTTCTGCGGATAAAGGATGACAGATTTTGAAGATTGTTCTATTCTGCCAACTGTCTAGGGCTATATGGAAGGAAGATTGTCCTCGTCTTGGGTGGGATGACGTCACAAAACAGATTCAAAAGAAATGGGACTAACTGGGAGGGTGCAAAAAGGGACACCTTACCTAAGAACCTTAGTTCCTCCTGTGTCACCAGAGGCACCCAGGGCATCTAGAAAGAGCCGATAACCATCCCTAATATGTGCTGATGCCCAACCGTCTTCCCATTGGGGTTGGACTGTCGAATTGATAAGCTTCAGGTTCTGCTGGAACGTACAATGAAGTGTATTTTTTGACTTTCCTCTTCCTCGGGTTCCATCTGGTTGTCACTCGATTACCTTTCTGGGGAGTATATCTTCCACCACATGAATCACATGTCCCAAGTAGCGCCATCTTCGTTGGCGTATGGCCTCAGTTAACAGGGGCTGATGCGAGATAGGGCGAACTGTCTGGTTAGTTATATGGTTCCTAATAAATGTTAGCTTAATGAGCTTGAAGTTAAGGAGTGGGCAGTCCCTTTTATATACGGAACAATTTATATTGTTTTTTTAAGTTTTAAAGTTGCTCCCAGCTTTTAGCTGAAAAATCGTATTTAGTTGTTTAATCTTTTTTCATGAAACTCTGTCTGGCTTTTATTGGGCTGCAAAGCTCAATAAAAAAAACATATTCTAAAAGTTAATATAAAAAATATGTCAAGTAAAGTAAAATCATATTAAAGTGAAAAAGCAAAGCAATTGCAAAACATGTACAAAATCATGATCTACCTATAAAAAATAAAATAGGAGGTTAAATAATATAGGAATAGGAATAAAATAATATTCAGCTTTATAATATACACAATATAAAATAAAATTATATATATATATATATATATATATATATCATAAAAAATTATATATAAATTATAAAATTATAAAGTATAAATTATAAAAATTATATAGATAAAAAATAATATATGTAAAATAATATATAAAATAAATAATAACATAGGAAAATAAAATAGGAATTAATAGCATTCATGTCTCTTGAGCAATGCTGAAGCGTTGGATGCACATTATTTAACAGTGTCAACATTTTTGAACTTTGTTATTAAACACTGATATATTCAATGCTTTCAGACTCTGTAATTATGAAAAGTAAAGTATTTTCAAAGTAGTTGCTTCAAAGTAAAGCATTGAAACGAATATTAAGAAGATCAAGTATGAATTTCTAGTGCTAAGCGTTATTGAAAAAAACTCTAAGTTTAAGCGTTACTGAGTAACACTTATATTTTGATTTAAAATTTTCATACGACCGACTGATATATGTGACAGCTTTATGCCTAACTAACTAACTAAGAAACTAAGAAAAATTAAAGCTTTTTCTAAATGAACAACTTGGTCAATACAGTCACTCCTGATGAAAAACTAAAAACAAAAATTATAATATATAACACAATTAAAACATGCATCTATTCTTGGGAAAATACAATATTAGACATTTCTCATTATAGTGAATTCAGTAATCAGCTCAACGGCACTGAGGCCTGCTCGAATTGACAGCGTATTTTTTATCGAGACTTCCCCCTTTTTAAGTTCTTTTCTTTCAACGTCTATAATTATATGAACTTTCTTATGCACTAATAGCTCGGGAGGTTTACTTCAAACATGAAAAAAATACTTATTTTGAATCACCATTAAAATCTGATTCTTTGATTTAGTATTATTAATATTTAAGTTCTTATGCTTTTGTTATTGATAAGGATCGCTATTTACCTATCATTCATTATTGTTCGGTTTACATATTGTTTTTTTTTTTCATTTCGAAAAAATGTTTGTAGAAAACCGAAAGGGTGTCATTTCACCCCTAAATAAATTAAAAAAAAATATAAATAAATTATCAAAATTTTTATTTACCCAGACCTTGTGAACATCTTGAAGTTCTGAAGCTCTTGAAGTTCTTAGTCATAATCTAAAGCCTGTTTTTTTTTTTTTAAAGGCAGTTTTTAAGTCATATGGTTAAAACTTTAGCCATATGCTAGAACGTCTTTTATCGTATAATTTATTAGTTACTTACAAGAAATTTAAGTATTTTCTTTCATGTTGCCCAAAAAGAAAACCTAAAATAAGAAACAGTAAAGGTTACTCATAAGCTAAAATAGATTATTCTTTAAAATTAATTAAAAAAATACTTTTACCTGAAAATTAAGTTTCTTCGTCCATGTTGACTAAAAAAAGACCCAGAAAAAGAACCTACTGCGCAATTTTTTTTCTATGAACAATTCATCAAATTACTTACTTGAAGTTTTTTCCTTTACGTTGCCTCAGAATGGAATCTGAAAAAGAGAAATATCAAATAATAGGCTCAACCTAAAACACTTTTAACCTTATTGTCGAAAAACCCGAAAAGAAAAGTACTGAATTTTAGTCAGCTAGACCTCACATACAAACTAGAAGTCACAATTACAAACATCATAATACAAATTCTGCCCTCACTCATTTGATTTCCACAAATTTACTATAAACTCCCTTATTTCCAGGGGGTAAGCCCCCTCCCTGCGGGTACCCAAGAACAATCGTATGTTTCTATATACGGATTTTGATGGTGTGATTTTCATTAGAATTACCTTTTTGAAAGCAAATCGGCCCAAATTTTCTCAGGCTCGAGACATTTGATTGGATACATTAAACTTAATGAATGTAAAGTTTGGAATACACATAATAAGTCAATTCTTTGAGGTATGTATTGTTATCAAAATTGTGTTTCTGATCGTTTTTGTTACTATTGAGCCAAGTCACTCCTTACTTACAGTTTTTTCCACGAACTGTTTGATATAATCTTTCCGTCGTTTATTCGTTGATTTACTTTTTGGTCGGTCTGTCAAATAAAAGTCAGCCTAGGGATTTCCCCAGTACCACGGCCTAGGACATTAACTTCTAATATTTTATAGATGTCGACCTGAACAATAATATTAGCGGGAATTCTCAAACAATTTAACTTTTATTGGAATGAACTGTCAAACAATTTAAAAAAAATAAAGTGAGAAGTGAAATATCATATAGTCAATTGGTTCACAAGGTGCATATGAAATAGGAGATCTGAAGCCTGTTAAATTGAATCAGCTATCAATTTCCACACCTAATTTGTGTAAAAATATAACATGTATGTTGAAGATTTGAAAAAAGAATTTTATGATGTATTATTATCAAAGGTAAGAATTTAGCCTTGACAAGGCTTTGTTTGTTTCTATTGTAAGATTTTTGTCATTTTTTGTTTTTGGCCATAAAACCTAAACAGAGGGAAGCTGTTCCTTAGTAGAAAACCATAGCTGCTGCACAACTCAGTTCATCCTTTTGTAGCCTATCAGCCAAGATTTTTGTTTTGAAGAAGAATCTCGAATTGCCACCACAAAATTAAGTTAATCCTTTTGTATCAGTTTCAAACTGGAATCTCAGCTGCCACAGAATTGGGTTAATCCTTTGTATCAGTGTCAGCTCTATGGAATCATGTCAGATTCCTGTTTTGAAGTACATACTTAGTTAAAGTATAATTCTTCCTCTAGAATTTTATCTACTGGTTTAGCAAGCTAAGGAGAAAGAAAGAAAAAAATACCTCATGTCTGTTGGATATTTAGCCTACTAGGACTATAATATTTCTTATTTTTTGCATTTTGCACAGAGCAGCCAAATCACTTCCTTATTATTGTTAAACTAAAGGTCTAGAATAGGAACCAGTGAGAAGTAAACAAGAAGACAGTTAAGAAGACAGTAAAATTCTAGTTAATTGACTTCTTGCTATCTCAGAAAGGGTTTAGGTTAGGAAAATGAAACTTTCAGGGATAGGTCTACAGGCTAAAATGTGTCCTGGGAAGGTATTTTAAAGTACCCACATCCACTTCTCCCTCTAGAGGACCCTGAAATTTGCCTACATGACAGGTCTATTACCTATTGAAATTTTGACAAAACAACATTTTACCTTAATTTTCAGTTACTAGTTGCTTTTTCTCTGCCTTTAGTTCTGGAAATGCAATTCCAGTTATTTGAGTAGAATTTTGAGCCATATCAAGGTTTTTTTTTTCAAAATTTAGGAAATGTATTTGCATATCTTTAAAACCTTATAAAATGTAACTGAGCAAAGTTATGAAGCTGAAAACAATTTTGTTGTGCTTCAATTAAACAGAAGATCTATTTTACAAGATTTCAATTTTATAAAATACATATTTTTAAGGTCATCAAAGGTCAGGGCCCTCTAGAGGGAGAAGGAGTGGAGGCAGTTACTTCAAAATACCTTCCCAGGACATACTTTAGTCTGTAGATTCATCCCTGAAAGTTTTGTTTTCCTAACCTAAACCCTTTCCAAGATAGCAAGAAGTCAATTAACTAGAATTTTACCAAGAAGACAATTCTTTAGCCTATAGGTTACATACTGTAGACCTATAGGCTACAGAGTATTTATAGCTAACACATTTTGCATGACACTGTGCTATACTTTATAATAAATATTGAATAATTCACATAAATGAAATATAAATAAAGTAGACATCCTAATTGCCTTTTTAATGCTCTTTTCAAATATAATAGGCTAATTGCTTTTGGTGCACATTTAATTTCAAGCCCTTTACATGCCCTTAAAGATGATGCCTTTTTCTCTTATTTTAGGTACAGCTGTGTTAGCATCACTATTGTTAAAACTAGTTTATCCATAAATTAAATTGACAGTGACAAAATTGAGAATCAATAAACCCATAGGAATATAGCCCATACATTTGAACATTATTTATTTTTTATTACATATATTTTAATGTATATCATTATTTATATTACATATATAGCCTATATATATATTATATATATATATATATATATATATATATATATATATATATATATATATATATATATATATATATATATATATATATATATATATATATATATATATATATATATGTATATATATATATATATATATATATATATATATATATATATATATATATATATATATATATATATATATATATATATATATATATATATATACATATATATATATATATATATATAATGAAAAAATAAATCACCAATGCAACAGCACAAACAGAAAGGGAGAAAAGGAATGTTTTCCTACATTAGTAATTAATATAGACCAGTACTTGAATGAGGCCTTAACCCTAATATAAGTACAAGTTGTCATTTACCAAATATTAAAAGTAGTAAAAAACGACAAATAATTCAGAAGCAACAAACTGTTTTATCCTAGCATTATAAAATAATGATTTAATGTTACTATTTTTTAAGTTAGCATATATTTTATTTTGTATTCTTCTAATAATTAAATTCTTCCAACTTTAAAAACTCTCTTTATTTATTCTCTTTCTTACACCACTTATCAATAAATAAATCAAAATCATTTTCAAAGCTATCAAGAATACTTGATGGTTTCAAATGATGAGAAAGATGGAAATTAGCCCCTTTATTCATTATAATTTGAACATCATCTTGTTTTATTATTGATAAGTCCCCTGTTATAACATGTTTGTAAGTGGGATTTACAAATGGACCTTGTTACTTACAATTACAAACAGGTTTCCAATTTATATCACTGTTGAATCTTTTAAGTATTAAATTATAATTAAAAATCATTTGCCCAATAGTTTTTGAAAATTTGTAAGTTAAAACTAGACTATTATTATAATTCAAATTGCTAGGAAGGGCCTGTTTCACCTCCCACTGATTTAAAATTTCTGGTAAAATCTTCAATCTGCTTACAAGTAAAATTAATAGGTAAATATAATCTGTTGTCCTTATCACCAATCTTATCAGACTTAGTCTTTTTTGAAATAAATTTTGTTTTAGTTAGAATACAAATTGTATCACATATTACTTTAAAATTATATTCAAGAGCTGTATTATTCATAACAATCCAGAAAAGTTTGATTAAATTCCTCTTGGATAATTTATTTAGACATTTTATTACAGAAGTCATACCCTTAGATTCAAGTAGCTGGCATAGATCTGTAGAAAACATTTGTAAATCTTATTCATTTTTTCTATTATTTTTCCTATGTCCTCTTGATTGTTTTTTTATGTTTAGTAGGACAAGTAAAAGAAGGATGATCCATAAAACCATCAATACATTTAACAACAACATGAGACATGTCTCCATATTTTGCTACATGATCATTTAGCCCAAAAGGATAAGCTGTACCAAGAGTATGGATTCAGAAATCCTCTTGTTTGCATAGTCTATTATGCTTCTCTTCTTTATATAAATTTTCTAACTATAAATTTTCTAAAATTGTGATAGTTATATCTAATATGGAACACATACCATTATTACAATGTTGAACTAGATAGTTATTAGTTTTTTCTTTATTAACTGTTGTCTTATGTCCAGAGAATCTTTTATATATATTATTAGTTGTTTTCCCCACATATTGTAGGCAGTATTTATTACATTCCAATAGGTAAATTACATTAGTTGTTTTGCAAATAATATATATATATATATATATATATATATATATATATATATATATATATATATATATATATATATATATATATATATATATATATATATATATATACCCAATATTAATATTTTTAGAATACTAATTCTATTTATTTTCTATTAAAATAATATTCTATCAATATTAAAATATTAGAGAAGAAGAAGTTTTTACAATACAATTCAAAATGGAGTTACAATACACTTATTAGATAAAAGAATATATATAATATTAATATAGAGAATATATAATATTTGGGCAAGGCTAGAAAGACTTGAGGTTAAAAGTTAATTTGCATCTAAAACAATTATTATTTTAGAAAGAGCATAAAAAAGCATTGGGTGGTATGTTCACTTTATTTGTAGATTATTTGCATGAATTATTCAATATTTACCTACTTTAGACCCAGTCCACCTCTAATTTGCAAATCTATAGCATAAATTAGATATTTCACATAGGCCTATATTTTCCCAGTGTGTCTCTCTTGTTTCAATTCATGGACCCATAAATTGAATCAACTGTGATGAAACAAGGAGCAGAAAACAGGAATGACATGTTTTAGAATGCATTGGAAATATAAAATTTGGGTTATACATTTGCACTTTGAGAGGGGGAGGGGTCAAGGGAATCCAATTTGACTATGTAATAATACTATAATAGAATTTTCGGGTACTATATTACATTATTTGAAGTGTTCTAAACATTTGGGTTCTAGTCTAGTGGTTGGCCTCTAAGAAGTAAACACTATAAAGTTCTGAAGATATTTGAGGGAAATGTAAAGGGAAGGGAAGGAACATGATGATCTGATAAATAAAAACATGCTGTATTTAACATGAAATAAGAATTTCATTTTTTTGTTTTGTTCTTTTAGTTATGTAGCTAAAAGGTATATATATCATAGGGCTGTATCTTGGGCCATTAGGTGTGAGGACTGTTGTGTATTGTCAGGGATTTAAATATGATAATTTGGAAGAGTTTAAAATAAAGAATTGAACAATGATGCTTTTATTTTATTTAGTTCTTTTCTTCTGTAGATCCATGATATTAGAATGTTCTTCACTAGCTTATACCATAACTAAAATGGGTTTGTAGTATTGATGAACAATATAATCACATTTTGTATAATGGTGTAAGTAAGGTTAGATTTAGAATTTTTCATTCCTTAGCTAGGTAGCATATGAATGCTCTCCTTGTTGGATCTTCTTTATTCTTTCTAAATGTACAGATTGTTTCCAAAATTTCATTTTGAGTTCTTAAGGGTAGCCATAAAGTTACACATCATTCCTTATTATTTGTCAGTAGAAGACTGTTCCTCAACATTTCTGAAAACTATTTTAAAACAGTCATAAATACTTAGTACCTGGAGCACAGGCCCTGGTCTGTCATAGGCTTGTATATAGTTACACATTAGCTAGTTACTTTAATTACACATTAGCATAATCATTGCTTTATTCTTTAGTTTTAAGTAATGAGTTGTCAAAACAGCAATATCAATTAAATCAAGAAATTTTTGCTTGAATTCAATTCCTTCCTTCTGTTTATGTATTAAACAATCATCCATTTTATAGGACTTTATTTTCTCCTGGGACTTGATGTGATTCTCACTGCTGCTTCTTTTCTAACTGTAGATTTTGTTCATGATTTGATGTGATCATCCCTGTTGCTTTTCTTCTAGCTGCAGATTTCTGTGTCCATTGTTTTCATTTAGGACTTTTTGTGATGCTTGTTGTCACATGTATTCTACCTTCAGATCTTTTGCTTCATTTTTGTGCAATTTGTGCACCCCAGACAAGCTTGCTACTTGTCATAATAAAAAAGACCCAGCAACTTGTCAATTCAATACAATATATGCCAGCAATGGCTCTGAGGATCTTGAACCTATATTTATTATAAAGAAGAAAATAATCATAAATAATAAACAGAAAGAAGATAATATTGTAAAGAAGAAAATATTAAAAGCAAGAAAATAAACAAGAAAAAAAGGGAAGGAGAAAATAATCTATGCCTGAATTTCTTATCCACCAAACTGAAATTGTTGATGTGCTACCATATGACTTGAAAGTAAAGAATAAAAAAATTTTGTCAATGCATAATTGAAATATTTCAGAGGACACAGGCATTGGAAAATTACTGGTGGTTACTGAATTATGTAACAATGCAATTAAAGCAGAAATATAAAGACTGGGGAAAAGCTGGGAAATAAGCTTTTTTGGTAACTATAATGCTATGCAAAATTACACATGATTTTGAAGGAGTTTTTGCATGCAAAAGATTTGGAATTGATATTAAATTGGTTTAGTTGTAGTATAACTGCTTTTGTGTCACTATAAATGTATTTTTCTTTGATGACATTTTGTTGGAGAGAATAACTAGAACTCATTACCTCAAGTTCAGACATTATCATGGATGTGGATACATTTTTAAGGGTCTCATTGATATGGATCCCCTGAAAGTGTAGAAAATGATAAAGGGAGAGCCAAGTCTTATTAGATCTGTATTGAGGGAGCTCCCTCCTCTCTACAATTGCAAGGATAAGCTCCTTGAGTATTGACTTAAGGAGAATTGTAATCATTGGGAATTTAGTTGTAGTAATTGCCTTTCAGTGTATATAGGTGAATAGACCCCATCTCTAAGTATTCCTGACTATGAATGGATTTTTTGTAAGCATCAGATACCGCATTTCCCCTGGTGAAAATTATATCTATTCCTTTTGTTTCCTTTGTGTGGCAAATCCAAATAGAAAAGGACAAATCCAATCCAATTGCTAATGAAAAAAAAACAACAACAAAAAACAGTGGATATTTTAATGTGCTTGTAAAGTGTAAAGCTGCACAAAATATAAATATTATCAGTGTATAGTAGAATGATTATTGCTATAAGTTTAGCATTATGCCATTTATTTCTGAATTAGGGAAGTTTAAATTAAAATATAGATTTTAACTTCCTGAATTATAAATTAAATGGACGTTATCAAAATCATCCCATAAAAAACATTTTATTTTTAATAATTTTTTTTTAGTCATAGACTACCTTTTTATATTGTGTGGGAGCTTCATTGTTTTCCCAAAGCACTCCCTCTCCCTGGAAAATTTTGAAAATAGTAGTATTTTTCCTACCTTTTTAAATTGGTGGGAGCTTCATTGTTTTCCCAAAGCAAACCCTCTCCCTGGAGAAAGTTTGAAAATACTAGTATTTTTCGTACCTTTTTAAATTGGTGGGAGCTTCATTGTTTTCCCACAGCAATCCCTCTCCCTGTAAAAGTTTGAAAATAGTAGTATTTTTCCTACCTTTTTAAATTGTGTGGGAGATTCATTGTTTTCCCAAAGTAATCCCTCTCCCTGGAAAAGTTTGAAAATAGTAGTATTTTTCCTAGCTTTTTAAATTGTGTGAGAGCTTCATTGTTTTCTGAAAGCAATCTCGCTCCCTGGAAAAGTTTGAAAATAGTAGTATTTTTTCTACCTTTTTAAATTGTGTGGGAGCTTCATCGTTTTCCCAAAGCAATCCCTCTCCCTGGAAAAGTTGAAAATAGTAGTATTTTCTTACCTTTTTAAATTGGTGGGAGCTTCATTGTTTTCCTGAAGCAATTCCTCTCCCTGGAAAAGTTTGAATATAGTAGTATTTTTCTTACCTCTTTAAGTTGGTGGGAGCTTCTTTGTTTTCCAAAAGCAATCCCTCTCCCTGGAAAATTTTGAAAATGGTAGTACTTTTCCTACCTGGAAAAGTTTGAAAATAGTAGTATTTTTCCTACCTTTTTAAATTGGTGAGAGCTTCATTGTTTTCCCAAAGCAATCCCTCTCCCTGGAAAAGTTTGAAAATAGCTGCATTTTTTTTTGTATTCTGGCCAAATAATTTAAATTCAGAAATTTTCTGACCCCTTGCTTCCTGGGCCGGAGAGTTATAGACTATTTACGTTTTTAATGATGCTCCAGCTTTAAAATATGCAGTACATAAGAGGCTATACCAAATTACCTATTGGCTTAGATCAACCAGAAGACTTCTCTTATATAATTTATTTTCCAGAAAGTATTGGTCCTTGCAAATTCAGATGTTGATAGTATTTGTGCCTCAAAGATATTACAGCATCTTCTTCACAGTGACTGCACAACATATTCCCTAGTACCTGTGTATGGGCATACTAGCTTAGAAAAAGCATTCGAAGAACATGGGTCAAATGTAAGTTTTTTGGTATTTGATGTAGACTTATTTATAGCTGACCAATAAGTATTATAATGCTTTTGGGGTATTTATGTGGGAAAATTAAGCATTCTTGGGTTGGTTTTAGGTATTTTTAAATGTTTTTCGAAAATTTATTTGAAGTTAGAGTAATTAATTTATTCATTTGATTATAAGCTTGATTAAAGTTAGGAACAGTTAAATTTTAGACACAGTAGCTTGGAAAAATCACTGATAAATATGGGTCAAGTTTTTATTTTTGGTAAAGCATATAAAAGTGACAACAGTATTGGCAATTGTGTCAATTAGGGAGGGGGATTGCTCTCCAAAATTACCCCTTCTACCTATACTTTTCAGACTACCTTTTTGGTATTTTCATTGACGAAATTGCTTTTTTAGTTCTTAGATTAAAAGACTTGAGAAAAATCCCCCCTCCCCTACCAAGCATAGGGTCGGTAGCGTAATGTAGATCAGGAGGATCAGAGTGACATTGGGTATGCATTGACCTGCTGAGTAGCTCATGTCACAAGCAATGTAAAGTTATGGTAAAATTCTAGTTTAGCTACTTTTTGCTATCTTGGAAATGGGTTAGGCTAGGAAAACGAAACTTGCAGTAATGAAGCCAAGGCCAAAAACATACTCTGGGAAGGTATTGCAAAGCTTCCATGTTAACCCTCTTCAGATTTCAGATACTTGGCAGGTGAAACTCTATTGAAACCTATTGAAACTTCAACAAAACAACATTTTACCATACTTTTCAGTTATCAGTCTCTTTTTCTCTGGTTTTAGTTCTGAAAATTCAATTCCTTTGTTTCAGGAGAAATTTAAGCCTTTGAGTTTTTTTTTTTTTTTTAATTTAGGAAATGTGTTTCTGGATAATTAAAACCTCATAAAATGGGATTGAGCAAAGCTATGAAGCTAGAAACAGTTATGTTGTGCTTCATTTAAACAGAAGATCTATTTTGCAAGATTTCCCTTTTATAATACAAAGATTTTTAAAGGTCATCAAAGGTCAGGACTCTCTAGAAGGAGAATAAATGAAAAAAACAAGTTTTTTCGACTGAAAGTAAGGAGCGACATTAAAACTTAAAACGAACAGAAATTACTCTGTATATGAAAAGGGTTGTTGCTTCCTCAACGCCCAGCTCTTTACGCTATAGTTTAACTCTTTCTCTTTCTCTGCTTTCTAAAACAATAAAAAAACTTTAGCGTAAAGAGCGGAGCGTTGAGAAAGGAACAACTCTTTTCACTTACGGAGTAATTTCTGTTCGTTTTAAGTTTTAATCTCGCTCCTTACTTTTAATCGAAAAAACTTGTTTTTTATAAATTTAATTTCTGAACATTTTTGAATTAATGCATGTTTTAATTTTTGCTTTCCGCAGATGAATAATTAAAACAAAATTGGCATATTAATTTTTTTTTGAAAAAATGGGTGGGGGAGGAGGCCTAGTGGCCCTCCATTTTTTTGGCTACTTAAAAAGCAACTAGAACTTCCAGTTTTTCACGTACTTTTTATTAGTAATATGTCTACGTAACTTACGAATTGAACTTAACGAACGTAACGAACTTCTATATTTGCATATTTTTATTACTTATATGAGGGGTTTCGTCCCTTCTTCAATACCTCGCTCTTTACACTAAAGCTTGAATTTTGTCCCAATGCTTTAAGAATGACCAATGAATCACAAAGGCCGTAGAATAAATAGTTGAAATTTTTAAAAATACTTTAGCGTAAAGAGCGAGGTATTTAGGTGGATATGAACCTCCTCATATGCATAATAATTTCTCTTTGTTTTAGTGCTTAATGCTGCTCCTTACTTTCGGTTGAAAGAACTTCATATTTATTTTTTCATTGTTTTTTTTTTTAATAACGTTAGAAAATCCTACGTCCCCTTCATGGAAATGAAGGGGTCCTCTTCCCCCCATGATAAATTCTCCATGCAAAGACCATCCCACATAATCCTCTCCCCTTGCCCCCCCCCCCAAACCAAAAAATCCTCCTGAAAACGTCTGTACACTTCCCAATAGCCATTACTATATGTAATTAGATAAAAAAAAACTAGTTTTTTATTAACTGAAAGTAAGGAGCGACATTAAAACTTAAAACGAACAGAAATTACTCCGTGTATGAAAGGGGCCGTTCCCTTCTCAACGCCCCGCTCTTTACGCTAAAGTTTGACTCTTTCTCTCAATTCTACTTTATTAAACAGTAAAAAACTTTAGCGTAAAGAGCGGGGCGTTGAGAAGGGAACGGCCCCTTTCATACACGGAGTAATTTCTGTTCGTTTTAAGTTTTAATGTCGCTCCTTACTTTCAGTTAAAAAAAACTAGTTTTTTTTATTTAATTTCTGAACGTTGTTTAATTAATGCATGTTTGATTTTGGCTCTCTGCACAGAAATTATTAAAATGAAATTTGCATATTAATTCTTTTTTTAGCTAAATGGCTTTCTCTTAGTTTGATCAGACGATTTTGAGAAAAAAGGTGTGGGGGAGGAGGCCTAGTTGCCCTCCAATTTTTCGGTTACTTTAAAAGGCAACTAGAACTTTTAATTTTTAACAAACGTTTTTATTAGAAAAAAATATACGTAACCTAAGAATTAACTTACATAACGAACTTTTGTATTCTTATATTTTTATTATGTATATGAGGGCGTTTGTCCCCTCGTTAATACCTCACTCTTTACGCTAAAGCTTAAATTTTGTCTCAACTCTTTAAGAATGACTCCTGAATCAGAAAGGCCGTAGAATAAATAGTTGAAATTACTAATAATACTTAGCGTAAAGAGCGAGGTATTTTGGAGGAGATGAACTCCTCGTGTGCGTAATAATCTCTGTTCGTCTTAGGTTTTAATGCTGCTCCTTACTTTCAGTTGAAAAAACTTTTCATATTTATTTTTTCATTGTTGTTTTTATAGTAATGCTAGAAAATCCATTGGCCCCTTCATTGAATTTCTCCTCCCCCACAACATATTCCTCCAATAAAAGTTCCTCCCACATAGCCTCCTCCTCTCAACTCCTCCCCCAAACCAAAATAATCCCCCTGAAAAACGTCTGTACACTTCCCAATAACCATTACTGTATGTAAACACTGGTCAAAGTTTGCAACTTGCAGCCCCTCCCCCGGGGACTGTGGGGAGTAAGTCGGCCCCCCAAAGACATAGTTATTATGGTTTGCGACTATGTTGAACAACATGGCTATCTCAAAATTTGATCCGTTGACTTTGGGAAAAAATGAGCGTGGGAGGGGGCCTAGGTGCCTTCCAATTTTTTTTGGCACTTAAAAAGGGCAATAGAACTTTTCATTTCCTTTAGAATGAGCCCTCTTGCGACATCCTAGGACCACTCGGTCGATACGGTGACCCCTGGAAAAAAAAAAAAAAAAAAAAAAAAAAAACAAATAAACACGTACCCGTGATCGATCTTCTGGCAAAAAATACGAAGTTCCACATTTTTGTAGAAAGGAGCTTGAAACTTTTACAATAGGGTTCTCTAATACGCATTTGTGATTTTGGTTAAGATTCTATGACTTTTAGGGGGTGTTTCCCCCTATTTTCCAAAATAAGGCAAATTTTCTCAGGCTCGTAGCTTTTGATGACCAAGACTAAATTTGATGAAACTTGTATATTATAATCAACATACAAGTCCGATTCTTTTGATGTAACTTTTAGTATCAAAATTCCGTTTTTTACAGTTTCGTTTACTATTGAGTCGGGTCGCTCCTTACTACAGTTCGTTACCAGGAACTGTTTGAACAATGGTCAAAGTTTGTAGCTTGCAGCCCCCCCCCCCAGGGGACTGTGAGGGAGTAAGTCGTCCCCTAAGACATAGTTATAAAGTTTGTTGACTATGCTGAACAAAATGGCTATCTTAAAATTTTGATCCGGCGACTTTCGGGACAAAATGAGCTTGGGAGGGGGTCTAGGTGCCTTCCAATTTTTTTGGTCACTTAAAAAGGGCATTAGATCTTTTAAATTCCGTTAGAATGAGCCCTCTCGCGACATTCTAGGACCACTGGGTCGATAGGATCTCCCCTGAAAAAAAAAACAAAAAAGAAAAACAAACAAATAAACACGCACCCATGATCAGTCTTCTGGCAAAAAAAAATACAAAATTCCACATTTTTGTAGATAGAAGTTGTAAATTTTTACAGTTGTGTTCTCTGATACGCAGAACGCGATGGTGTGATTTTAGTTAAGATTCTCTGACTTTTGGGGTGTGTTTCCCCCTATTTTCCAAAATAAGGCAAATTTTCTCAGGCACGTAACTTTATTGTGTAAGACTAAATTTGATGTCGCTCCTTACTACATTTTGCTACCACGAACTGTTTGAAAGAGTGGCGGTAGGCACTTCAAGATACCTTCCCGGGACATACTTTAGTCTGTAGACCCATCCCTGAAAGTTTCATTTTCCTAACCTAACCCCTTTCCGGGATAGCAAAAAGTAGCTAAACTAGAATTTTACCAAAGTTACAATAATAACCAGAATAGAAATTATAGAATTATAAATAAGTTGTGTAGAAGCCTTAACTGGAAAAAAAGTTCTTCTTGTTTGATGTACAGTGTTAAAAAAAGGCCTAATAAGATTTATCTCAATATAAATCTTAATCTTATTACATTATGTCATGCATTTAAACTATTATATATGTAAGATAAAGCTTCCTTGTATACCCCCCACTTTATCATACTACAAATGCTGTTTGGAATAGCTTGAACTAGCAAACTTTAGTTTGGCTCTGTTCATAGATTTATTTACATCTCACAGTTAGAACTTTGTAGTCTCAGTTTTGGAAAAATGAAATAATAAAAGGAACTATACAAATGCTATCAGTGGAATAGTGTTGAGAATGAATAAATGAAAAAAAAAAACTGTTGGGGTGGATATGGCTCTAGGTGACTGATTTCTAGCCAAAAAATAATAATAATAAAAAATTGAAACTCTAAGTATCTTAAGTATCTTTAAGTATCTTAAGTATCTCTAAGTATCTTAAGTATCTCTAAGTATCTTAAGTATCTCTAAGTATCTAAGATATTTGATTTTTGTCAGTGTTGCCACGTTGAACCATGTAAATAAATAATCCGAGCTAATTAGTTAGATTTAAAATGCTCTTTGTCCATGTAAATTCTAAAATGAAAAAATTCTGTTAATTACGAAAAACAACCACTGAATTTGGAGTTATCTTGGTTATAAATTGACTACTCAATTATTCCTACTCTGTAAAGATGTAGGCCTATATGGTTTTGTTAGGTTACACTTAACCAATTGAAAAAGAGAGATGTCACTTTCACTGTCCTTGGTAATATGAGTTTTATGTCCTCTGCACAAGCCCTTATCCAAGGATTTTGTTCGGGGGGGGGGGGTATAAAAATCTTTAAAAAATGGCGCCGAAAAAATTTTTTGTTTTACATTTTTATTACGTCTTTGTGAGTTGGACACAATTTGTTTTTTTTGTGTGGGGGGTGGGCAGCGTGTGAGACAGGCTGCACCCTCTGTCACATTTGCTTAGCTGTAAAATTGGGGACATGGTGGCAACACAATTGTTTTATGGTTTACTTTTATTGATGATACAAATTTTTTAAATTGCTGTTTCATAAATCTATAAATTGAACACGTGACTTTATCTTATTTTAGTAGAATTCAGAATGAATTTTTTAGCTAATTCTTACAGGATACCAAATTCTTATTTGTTTATAAAATCACAAAATGTGGATTGATTCACAAGATGCTCTGTGTAATATTTGCCTTGTAATATTTACTTTCCATTTATTTTTCTTTTTTGCTGCATTGAGACTTCTCGAAAAATATATTCCTATTTTATTTTCCTTTATCTCTCCATCTTTACTTTTGTTTTTTGTTCCTTATTTCATTCCTTTTTTGTATTTTCTCCTTTGTTAATTTGTGTTCTATTTATGTTGGTATTTAGTTTTTACGTATCCAGTATCTTTAGCTATGCTGTCTACTAGAATAATTTCGAACAAAACAAAAGATCCCACAGATAAGAGAAACGAGGAGAATAACAGTTAGTCAAAAACAGAAGGAAAGATTATGCAAATATTTTGGTTGAGACCTCTGCTCAACTATCCTCAGTGTAGAATAATAAAAAATTATAAAAGATAAAAAGATAAAAGTCCGGAAGACAATATAAAAACAGAACCTCAAAACAAACGTTGAAACTAAAATAAGGACCCTTTCGAAGCAGCGATGAAAGGGTAACTGAAAAATGTCTGCGATTTTTTGTTTCGTCATAATTAGCCAGTGTGGTCTTAAAATTTATTTAGAATAGTTTCTAACATTTTTGTAATGCTTTATACAAGATTTTAATTAAAATCTAGTCTCTAGTCTAAAATCTAGACGTAGATATAGTCTTTTTCATTTAAGCTGTATCTAATACCTAATTATTTAATTTCATTTAATAGTAATGATTTATTTCATTTAATATTGTATTCATAAATTGTGGAGGATTTTTGACATTGTTGCCTCTAAAGAGGCAGCCTCTTATTGTACTGTAAATGCTTACTTGACTTGACTTAATGCTCCTGCTGAAATGCTTCCGGTGTCGAGAGTGATGCTACATGGTACCTCCATTTAGACCAGTCTCTTGCAAGGATGTGGACGTCCTCCCGAATATTTGCCATTGCTAAGAAGGCTCCTACCGTGTCCTTCCATCTGGTTGGGGGACGACCTCTTGGGTGTTTCCAGCCGTACAGCACGGGATCAAAGTCAAAAATCATTCGTGCGGAAGTGTCGGGGGGCATGCGAAAGAGATGTCCGTACCAGCATAGTATTCATAGGGTAAGTTGGACTGAGAAGGGCGTTTGAGCTGTTAAAGCCAGCAGGTTCTCGTTGCTAACAAAATCGTGCCAGCATAGTCCTTCAATGCGGCGAAGATGTTTTGTTTGGGCTATATTTACGGTTCTAAGCACAGACTGAGTTGGCTAGCCAGGTTTCGGATCCGTAAAGAAGCACGGATCCCACCGAAGCATTGTATATGCGCATCTTAGTCCTACGGCTGATAGAAGGTTTCCTCCAAAAAACACTTAGTCTTCCCACTACTGCTGAGGCTTTGGCGATTCGGTGCATTAGATCTTTGAGGATCGATCCGTCATTTGAGAGGATAGAGCCGAGGTATGTAAATTCCTCAACAATCTCAGCTGGTTTGTCACCGACCATTAGGACTGGCGGGGGACGCGGTGAGTTGTGGGGCTCAACAAACATCGCTTTTGTCTTCTGCCAATTAATCGACATCCCTATCTTTAAGGGTTCATCAGTAAGGATCTGCAGGGCTTCTGTGAGCTTCGACGGTGAATCGGAGACAAGAGCAAGGTCATCAGCATAGTCAGAGTCTGAAAGTACTCTATCGTCGTAATGCAGCCCAAACTATAGGCGGTTAGTCAATGACACAATTAAATAGCTCTGGAGCAGCAGCACGGGCCTGACGGACTCGTATTGATTTCAAAAGATGAGCTGCCTCGGCCATTGACTTGCACGCAGCTCTCAGTCCCTTCGTGGAGCCGCTCGAAAAGGTTGCAGTACTTCGCTGTTAGTCCCGTTGTTTTCAGTATGAGACAGAGTGATTGCCGGTCGACAGAATCGAAAGCAGCCTTGAAATCCACAAAGGCAACATATGCCTTTTGTTGAAATTCTCGAGTATTTTCTATCAGCTGCCGCATTGTGAATATTTGCTCCACAGTGGACCTTCCTGACATGAAGCCAGCCTGTTGGATTCTTCGTTGGCTTCTGAGGAAATTGCTACAGCGGTCCAGGAGGGTCATACCGAAGAGCTTCCCGTGCGCAGAGAAGAGTGTGATGCCACGATAGTTGGAGCAGATTCTTCGACTGCCTTTCCGTTTCCAGAGAGGCAGAATGAAGCCCGCTCGCCAGTCTTTTGGAATCCATTCTGTACAAAATACTACGGAGAACAGTACGTGGAGCCAGAGAAGGGTCGCTGCCCCACCATATTTCAGCAGTTCTGCAGGGATACCACAGACTCCTGGGGCTCGGTTATTTTTAATCCGTTTCAGGGATTTCAGGATTTCTGTAGAGGTGAAAGGGTGTTGCACACTTTCACACGGGGCCTCAGGGGGGATGGATGCAACTTGAAGACGGTCAGGGTCAGGCTGGCTAACACAGTCCAGGTTTAGAAGTGAAGAGAAGTGATCCTTCCAGGCAGACAGTTGAGCGCTCTCGTCAGTGAGAATATTTCTATCATTAGATGTGATAGGATCTAGAGAGGATGGCTTTCCATCTGTAAGATCCCGAAGGTGTTTGTATAGAGCACATGTGTCACCCTTTCTGGCGGCCTCCTCGAGATCGGTGGCATTTTTCTCGGTGAACAGCTTTCTGTCTCTGTGGAGGAATCTATTTCTTTGCCGTTTAGACGTCTGTAGGTAACCATGTCCTTCGCTAGGCGTGCTTTACGACGCTGTTTAATAACATCTAGAGTTTCCTGCGATATCCAGGACTTTTTTCTGGGCTTCAGACGACCGATAGTACTTTCAGCCGAAAGCAATACGCCGTCCTTGAATAGTTGCAATGCTTCTTCAGAATCTGAAATTTGACCAAGACAGTCGAAACGGTTTGAGACGGAGACAGCATAGACCTGGCATGTGTTGGAGTTTGCGAGATTGTCCTGGTCTAATTTGGGGGGACGGTGATCACTTTTATGGGCTTTCAGGCGTAGTCTAAGGCTAGAGACGACAAGCCTATGGTAGGTGTTTCCCAGTTCTGCACTTCGGTAAGTTCGGCAATTAGTTATAGAGGAACGCCAGCGTCGGGACACGATTATGTAGTCTAACATCTTCTTGTTCGTCCGTCATTGCTATACCAGGTGTATTTGTGAACTTCTTTCCTTTGAAAAAAGGTGTTGGTGACCTCGAGATCGTGCATGTTGCACAGCCGAAGGAGCCCCATTGTCGTTCAAGCAGTCGGGTGTTACAGGTTCTAGAACATTGTTTGAAACGCCGTCTGTATCTCTGATACTACCGTTGAAGTCGCCAAGAAGGGTTAAAACATCATGAGGGGATACTTTTGCTAGAATGCTAGACAACTGGGCGTAAAAACGATCTTTCATCTCATCTGAGGCTTTGTTGGGGCGTAGCAGATAATGATGGTCCATTTTCCATGTTTGTGCTGGATTTGCGCTGTTAGTATCCTGTCTGATATTTGCTCGTAAGAAAGGAGGCACCTTCTGGTCCGAGAGTTTAGCACAAGTGCGACTCCATTAGTTTTTGTTCTCTGATCACCCGACCAGATTAGGTGATAGCCTTCACCAATGTCTTCAGAGTCGTTTCCTATAAGGTGAGCTTCAGTTACGCCTGCTACAGCCACACCAAAACGCTTGAGTTCTAGCGCAAGCATTGACTTCGCTCCAGGGAAGTTAAGGGTCAGAACGTTCCAGGTGGCCAGGCGAAGACCACCTTGGTCAATAAGATTCAAACGCTGGTCAAATTTCGGTCCGGGGACATGCTGAGGTCTTGAATGGTAAAAAGAAGATCGATCATTCGAGGCAATAACATCACTATTCGTTGCAATTAGGTTCAGGTGGAGGTTCAGGTGGAGGGTCGCAAGCCCAACCGACTCTAGGCCTGGAACATGATTAGCTAGAGGAGTCTAACTATTGAGTGTCCCTGGGGTGGGCTCCACTCGCCTTGTGAGGTCAAGGCCACCCTTTGCGTGGAGCGTTTAGCGTTAGTTAAGTCTCTAATATTTTTAATCCCTCCTTGTCTGTTCTTCTTTTCGTTTCTTCGTTGTCTCAGTAGCTTATGCTTCCTTCTGCTTTGTTAGTTGGTTCTTATATCTATATTATATTTATTTTTTACTTACTCTGTTTCTTCAGCTTGTTCCTACTGGAATGATCTCATATATATATATATATATATATATATATATATATATATATATATATATATATATATATATATATATATATATATATATATATATATCCCTAATCTTATTGTTTTTTGTATAAATAAAACATCTGGCTATTCTAATATTTAAGAATCATAAAACTTCTATTTCGTTTCAGTATAAATATATTATTTTCATCAATTGCGGAGGAACTATGGATCTAGTAGAATCTTTGCAGCCTGATGATGATATACAAATATTCGTGGCTGACAACCATTTGCCTACTGACGTTAATAATATTTATAATACCGGTCAGGTTAGTTTTTCGAATTTTTCAAAGTAGCATGAAATATCACGTATCTCACATTTGTGTGAGATAAACTAATTATTTATGTTAATTAAACTTGTTAATTGCCTGTTTGTCATTTATATACGTCTTCCTTTATTTTATTTTATCGTTTCCATTATGTGGCATTTAATGTTCATTTGTAACGGGTAATTTTACCCGTTTACAAGATAGACTTGAGATAAGTGAAAGTAAAGAGGTGATGCTGGGTAACGACAATATTGATCAAGTGGAAATCTTCATTTACCTTGGTAGTATTATTAGTAAATACGATGGGTGCTGAGGAGATTTCAATAGTAGAATTGCCAAGACCCAAGATGTTTTTTTCACAGTTAAAAAAAAGTTTGCGTACCAGGATTAGAATATTGGAAGCTAAAGTTATGACAGTGGTCAGGTATGGCTCTGAAGCTTTAGCACTCTGAAAAACGGAAGAGGATGTGCTAGATGTTTTCAGAGAAATTGCCTACGGAATGCTTTGGGTACCCGACTAACTGACCGCATTTTAAACAGTAAGCTGTATGAAAATGTGGGGTCAATCTCGCTTTCAAGGGCTATAATGAAAGAAAGGTTGAGATGGCTCGGCCACGTTCTGCGGATGAAGGATGACAGATTGTCAAAGATTGTCTTTTTTGGCCAACCGTCTGGGGCTTCACGGAAAGCAGATCGTCCTCGTCTGGGGTGGGAGGATGGCATAAATAAAGATTTAAAGGAAATGGGAATTTCCTGGGAGGGTGTGAATAGGGAGGCCTTGTAAATAGGGAGGCCACATGAAAATGTGGGGTCAATCTCGCTTTCAAGGGCTATAACCAGAGAAAGTTTGAAATGGCTAAGACAAGTTCTGCAGATGAAGACTGATAGATTGCCCAAAGTTGTCCTTGTCGTGCAACAATATAAGACGAAAAGAAGGCCAAACGAAAAGAAGAAGAAGACGAAAAGAAGGCCAAACGAAAAGAAGGCTGCTCCCGAACGGGGTGGAAATATGTTGTGAGGAAAGCTTTAAGGGAAATAGGAACTTCTTGGGAGGGTGTGAAGAGGGAGGCTCTGAATAGATTGCGATGGAGGAGGAGCGTGCGTAGCTGTGTTGCCCTTAGGTGGCTTGGTCCTGCAATGAGTTAGTAGCAATACTAGTAATAACGGGTAATGAAATTGTGTAATTCATCCTTCTATATATAATATTTTGGTAACATGGAATTTTACAGATATCTGACAAACATCCAAATATCACATGTTCAGGATTATAGCTTTTATCTGTTTATCTCTATAAAATGAAACCTAACTTACATATAAATATATACAGGTGAAGGGTATAGCCTCACCTAAATATATCGGTTACCATACATAAAGAATCGCAGGTATTTCAATAACAATTGAATTTCATCTATGAATGAAAAATAATTACTTTTTTTGAAGAATAAGGTAAATTAAAGTATTAGAGAGGCATTCAGTTCTCCCATTTCACAACGTATGCTCTGCTAGTCAGAAGTATTCAATCCTGTCCAATGATGTTTTCCGTGCAAATGAGTTGTTTTTAGATATAAAACTTGTGAGTTTTGTGGGATGTGTCATCAACAATGCTGTTAATTGAACCATTTCACACAAATTGTTTAATCTGACTAACCTGTTTAATCTGACTAATTGTTTAATCTGACTAATCTGACTACAACCTTTAAGTTTGTGTGTGTGTCATCGACAATGCTGTTAATTGAACCATTTCACACAAATTGTTTAATCTGATTAATCTGTTTAATCTGACTAATTGTTTAATCTGACTAATCTGACTACAACCTGTAAGTTTGTGTGATGTGTCATCGACAATGTCGCTAATTGAACCATTTCACACAAATTGTTTAATCTGACTACAACTTTTAAGTTTTGTTGTATGTGTCATCGACAATGCTGTTAATTGAACCATTTCACACAAATTGTTTAATCTGACTAATCTGTTTAATCTGACTAATTGTTTAATCTGACTAATCTGACTACAACCTTTAACTTTGTGTGTGTGTCATCGACAATGCTGTTAATTGAACCATTTCACACAAATTGTTTAATCTGACTACAACTTTTAAGTTTTGTTGTATGTGTCATCGACAATGCTGTTAATTGAACCATTTCACACAAATTGTTTAATCTGACTAATCTGCTTAATCTGACCACAACTTTTAAGTTTTGTGTGATGTGTCATCGACAATGCTGTTAATTGAACCATTTCACACGAATTGTTTAATCTGATTAATCTGCTTAATCTGACCACAACTTTTAAGTTTTGTGTGATGTGTCATCAACAATGCTGTTAATTGAACCATTCCACACAAATTGTTTAATCTGACTAATCTGTTTAATCTGACTAATTGTTTAATCTGACTAATCTGACTACAACCTTTAACTTTGTGTGTGTGTCATCGACAATGCTGTTAATTGAACCATTTCACACGAATTGTTTAATCTGACTACAACTTTTAAGTTTTGTTGTATGTGTCATCGACAATGCTGTTAATTGAACCATTTCACACAAATTGTTTAATCTGACTAATCTGCTTAATCTGACCACAACTTTTAAGTTTTGTGTGATGTGTCATCAACAATGCTGTTAATTGAACCATTCCACACAAATTGTTTAATCTGACTACAACTTTTAAGTTTTGTGGGATGTGTCATCGACAACGCTGTTAATTGAACCATTTCGCACAAATTGTTTAATCTGACTAATTGTTTAATCTGACTACAACTTTTAAGTTTTGTGGGACGTGTCATCGACAATGCTGTTAATTGAACCATTTCGCACAAATTGTTTAATCTGACTAATCTGTTTAATCTGACTAATTGTTTAATCTGACTACAACTTTTAAGTTTTGTGGGATGTGTCATCGACAACGCTGTTAATTGAACCATTTCGCACAAATTGTTTAATCTGACTAATTGTTTAATCTGACTACAACTTTTGTGGTATGTGTCATCGACAACGCTGTTAATTGAACCATTTCGCACAAATTGTTTAATCTGCCTAATCTTGGATTTCTCTCCTTCGAAAAACAAACAACTTCTGTTGAACTGTTGGATGCAAAGAAATCTGTTTTTGCCTCGTATAAGATCGTGAAGTGGCATCAAGCTCCGTCAACTGTTGTTAAGTAGGAATAGAAGTACTGTTCTGTTCCCTGGTTTATGGGGGTAGGACGCTCAGTTTTTTCTTCTAAAGAGTCCATGTATTTTATACTCTATATTCAAGAAAATTGTAATATATCAAATAAAAATTCGCAAAATATTCTTTGTAGGCTATATGGTTTTATTGATTTTGTGATGTTTTGTTTTTTAAGTATTAAACATTTCTTCTTCACAGAAATTCGTAAAACAAGAAATTAGTCAAATAATTACTCTCCAAGAAATTAACCAAATAACGTTGGGTATTTTACGAAATATATCGGTCCCACATATTTATACCTAAATTATAAATTCGTTTGTATTAGTACAATGTATTAATTATCAACAATACATAGTTATAAAACTTGCCAACGGTCCAATGGAAGTTATTGGTGATTCATTGTCCAGAATAAAAAATATAATTGTAAAATATAAATATTGTGGTGCTTGTTAATTAAACGAAACACACTCAAGAATTTCGCTTAGGTTAGATCTGAAGAAACGGTTTCATGGCCATAAAGACAAGTGACAAGTGACAGAATAGATGGGAAATATATAATTTGGTCTACCTGTTCGCACATTAGAGGGGGGAGGGAAGTTGGTATAGCGGGTCTTGATGTAAAATCTTTTAGCTGCAATTATTCTGCATATAATGAAGTAAGAATTGGTTTCTCGCGATCTAAATACTTAAACTCCCATAATGTGCAAATATATACCCCAAATTATATATTTCTCATCTATTCAGTCACTTGTCTTTGTGGCTATGAAACCGGTTTTCTGAGATCCAACGTAAGCGTATTTCCTGAGTGTGTTTGATTTAATTAACAAGTACAAAAATTATTAATAAACAAATTATTGAAGAGTTCAGCAAATGATGGATATGCTTTCTGTTTTGATTCTGCAATCAGTATGTATTTTATTGACGGTTTATGGGATTAGAATTAAATCCATGTTTATTCGACACGGTCATTTGAAGGGAAATTTCTTTATCACATTTAGGATTATGGGTTTATGAATTTAGTATTCTCTCTTCAAAACTATTTCATGAAAAAAGCCAGAAGTCATCAATCAAAGCCAATAAGAGACACCACTAGTCTACATTGATTTTGGTCCCAAGAATTGGCCCTTGAAGCACAACTAAGTCTCTGATTCTGATTGTTCTTAATTAGTATTTTTTCTCATAACAACGCCGAGTTGAAGGAAAATATTTTCTATTCGTTAAGAGTGTATTCCCTTCAAACGAATTAAAAATTTTAGTGTCCACTTTTCTTCTTTTTTTCTTTTATACCTCTACTGTCTCCTTCTGTCTCTCTATTTCTATCTTGTATAAATTTATATACTTATTGCTTTATACCCTCTCTTCTTGCCCATAAACTGGAAGTAGATGATGTAAGAAATATATTAATTGATGTTAATTAATGAGTTGATTAATTTAGTATTCCCTCTTTTGTATCTATTATGTGTCTCCTCTCTGTATTTCCGTGTATTTGTCTCTGTTTAAAACTAGTAACACAATATCCCATGAAAAAAAGGCACAAGGCATCAATCAGGGCCAATAAGAGACACGATTAGTATTTTCTAAATAAGGACTATACTCTAGCTGCATATACAAACAATCAGGTATATATATTTTCCTTTTTTTGTGGGGGGGGAGGGAAACAATCTAGACTTACAGTATTATATTTATTTTGTATATACAAACCTCTGTTTCATATTAAAATATTCTTTATTGTTTACTTTTCTTTTCAATGTATCTAGGGCTACAGTGGGGCATACTTGTGACCTGAATGTCCAGACTGTTGTTGGAAATGAAAATTTTTATAAATAATACATTTAAGAGATGCATTTGAATATTTACCTAGCTGCCCTCCTACTTCGTTCACATTTATGATTCAGGGTAATCATAGAGGGAGACTTCCTTGGTTAGTATTTTCTCTCGTAATAATGCCGAGTCTAAGGGAAACGTTTTCCATTCGTTGAGAGTATGTTCCCTTCCCTTAAGTAAATATTTTAGTATATCTTTTCCTTTTTACTTGTTTGAACCTCTCCTGTCTCCTCTCTTTGCCTCCCTCGATTTCTGTTCTAATATTGATTTATTTGCTTTAAGTTGTTTTGTATCTTTGAAAGAAGGGACCATTTGATCTCTTCAAATCTCTTCTATACTAAAAAAAAGAAGCAAAATCGATAGATTTGACTTTGGAATAGTTCATAAAATATATAATAAATCTTAATAGATAAATCTTAATAAATTCTATATATATATTGCAAAAATATTATAAAAAATGCGTATGGAACGAATAATGCAGCTTTGCAGAACTCGCGGAAAATTCTTTCATCCCTTATTTGATTTTTGAGATTGTGTAATTTCACTACTTCCCCCATTATTGTATATACACAATCTACTAATTTTATTAATAAAATTTGCATAGAGAGCACATAAGACCGTTTTTCAGAACTCACAGGAAAAATTTTGTATCCATTGTTTTGTAATTTTTTGTTTAAAAGATAGATTGTGTGATTTTAGTGCTTCCCCAATATTGTGCACTTATCCAGGTTTATTCGCTTAGATAAAACTCCTATTGAAACCAAAGCCCACCGACAACATTCCTGATTTTGATGATATATTCCAAGCGGAGGAATCAGAAGAAGAAGAAGGGGACAGAAGTGATGAAGATATATTTGCAGAAGACGAAGACCGACCTCGAAAGAAAAGCAGATTTGATGAAACTGCCATATTAAAAAGGCGAGAAAGGCGTTTGTGGGAGGACAAGAGGGACAAAATACTTGATGATTACACTCAGTCTACATATTATGGCGATTCTGTAAGCAGTTTATATCAATAATTAGGTTTTTCATTTAAGTAGTTGAAAGCTTATAGTATTTAATTTGTAAGGAATATTATTATGTATTCCCAGCTTTTCAGAAATTGTGTGCGTGTATAGGGAGGGTTGTAAAGTTTCAAGGTCACACACGGTAGTTATGCTTTTTGGCACTTCTGATAAATAGTCCGATATAAAAGATGAATACGGTCAATTTGAAAGATTATCAACCATCAACACTATCAGCTTGAGAGATTTTAGTGGTCTTGAAATTAAGTGTTGATCATACCCCCCCCCCTCTCTGAGCAGAAAATGCACCCAGGATGTTATCATCGTCCTTACTGTCTGGGAGTTTCTGACCGGACACTAATAAAAGAAGCTGGTTCTGAGTTGCGAGAATGATCTTACTACCTACTTAGGGAAAGAGGCGAGGAGCCCATTGATAGGCTGGGGGTTGGAGGGTGTGGATAGCTATTGGTGAAGGAAAGACCGACCTAGAAAAAAATGTAGATCTAGCGAAACTGCAATATTAAGGTGAGAAAGGTGAGGTGAGAGAGATGTTTTTCGTAGGACAAGACAAACAAAATACTTCATGGTTATACCCAATATATGATTATACCCAATATATGATTATACCCAATATATGACTATACCCAATTACGATATACGCAGTATATACTGTTCGGTGATTGTTTAAGGAATTTGTGTTAAAAAATTTGGCGCTTGGTGTAAATGGTAGAAGGCATATAACACACTAGGAATTTTAATCTGCATTTGTAATTTTCAGAAATTACGCGTGCATGTGTTTTTTGTGTTTGCGTGTGTGTATGTTTGTATAATAATAATAAATACGAAGTAAATATGAAATAAATATTAAATTTCTGAAATTGATTATTATGCTGTTAGTATTACTAATGATTTCAAGTTAGATGTATAGGTTACTAATTGTTGTTAAACAAGGCTTTGCTCAGTCTTTTACGTACGATACGATACGAATTTATTATGTCAGATAACAAGAGTTAAATAAGGCACAAAATATAATTTAATTAATCACACTCCCTTGTCACTTACTTATTAAAATGAGGCACAAAATCTCTTTCGATCGGTAACCGAGAGCTTACAAGACTCCTGTTTGCTCTGGTGCCTTGTATTATACCCTAATCCTGCCGCCTCGGAAAACAAGCCTCGATGCTTGCTCCACTCCAAAAGCGTCTTTCCAGAGGTCATTGTAAACTGGTGTTGTCTGACATCAAGTCTTTCTAGGCCTAGGTTTTGAGGCTATCCTCGTATTTCGCGAATTCCGGACATAATATTAATCGGGTAGCTCGCTTCTGCACATTCTCAAGGTCATTTCTTTGCTCTTTAATTAGCCCCGGACGCCACACAGGACAAGCATACTCTAAAATACTCAGAATTTACTGTTTATAAAATTCGACACTGATAAACGACTAAAAGTGGATTGCCGAAATTTAACTAGATTATGCAACGCTACAATGGCCTTCTTAGTAATATTATTTAAATGATCCACCCATGACATTTTTGAGTTAAAAGTCACACCTAAAATTGTCACACTATTTACAATTTTCACATTTATATTACTTTGACTTTGAACTTCTTTTTTTTTTAAACAAGACTCTCATAAGTGCTGACTTTTTCCTACTAATCTTGTACTGTAATTTCCGTACTAATTATGGATCCTAGTTTCTGAAGTATCAGCAATGATAAATCATCTGCAAACTGGCTCTGTTTTCAAGCCAAGTCGCAATTTTTTTTGCACAGTATTAAAAATAAAACAGGTCCCGTTTGTGGTACCTTGAGGTTTTCTGCGGAGGTATTCCACAGAAAAGCTCAAGAAAATCAGATTGTACCCCGTCAGCACTATCACATTGTTGCCGTCCGTGTTAAAAAGTATAAGCTACCCGAACTACAAAAGCTCTAAAACCTTCCATTGACTCAAGCATATCCAGATGGCTTGATTTGTCGAAAGCCTTTTCCATATCTGCTTGCAATATTTCTACAAATGTGTCTTTATTTTCTAGATGCTTCAGGGCTTCTTCCACAATTTTTATGAGATAATGTACTGTGCTAGATTCTTTGATAAATCCATACTGACAGGGATCTATTTTGTCACAGAAATCTTCTAGTAAGCATTTCTTTAGAAAATGTTCGAAAAATTTAGATGCAATAGGGGTTAAAAGTATAGGTCGTAGGTCACTCAACCCTATTGGATACGAAACTTTAAGTATTGGCGTTACGACTGCTTTTTTTTTAAAATCATCCGTAAAGGTACTACTCAACAGACACTGGTTCAAAAAGGTAGTCAGAGGTTCAGCTAGAAAGGCTGCGGTATCTTTACACAGGGTTGCTAGAATGTCTCCAGGGTAAGAAAACTTAAGATTAGAAGGGAAGCGTTAGGTTTGACTAAAATTCAATTTGCAATAGAAGCAAACCTCATATTTGAATTCAGGTGAAATTCTGATTCTAGTTGTCTTGTGTTTTGTAATTCTTTCATAAGCTTTGTCTTTCATAAGAGCTCAGCAGTTAAAGTGAAAGTACTCAGAAACTTCCTGCCGGGATTACATGCATAGATGGTATAATTCCTTATTCCTTCTTTCTCAAAACTGCCCAAATACATGCCCAATCACCGTGAAAGATAGAAAGGATATCTTTGATTGCGTATTTCCAAGTCTGTAGTGACGATGAACCGTGCTTAGCCTATTTTTTCCTACCTTTGCAACCCTGTCTTATTCAAGTAGCCTCTTCAAAACTAACCAATTCATTGGTGAGTCATTATTCACCAATTCATTCAATTACTGAAAGCTAAAACCTCATTTCTTTTGTCAGGTAAACAAACCATATAAATATAAATTATAAATTTAATATATATATATATATATGCTACCATGAAAGAGCGAAATCTGATGAAAGTCCGAATTAAGGATATTTAAGAAATATTTCGGACAACACGAAGCGACTATATGTTTGTTGACCAGTCAGTCAGACCAACCAGTGACAACTTTGTCCGTCTTATGCAAGGTTTCATGGCGTCCGGTTACTTTAGATTATAAATTACAGAAATTGGTTAGAAATTAGGTTAGAATCTCAGAAATATAAATATCAGAAATGCTCAAAATTCACTGTTAATGCATGGTGATTGTCAACAAACAACAAACAAACAACAAGTTGCTTGGTGTATGTCCAAAATGTTTGTTAAATATCCTTATTTCGGACTTTCACCATTGCTTGTCGAAATTCATCAGATTTCGGTCTTTCACTGTACCATATATATCATGTAGATTGTTATATGTATTGTGTAAATTATATTGTATTATATAAATCACAGTAGAGTTATATCATATAAATTGTAGTTTTGTCACCAAACATATGATTTTTTTCCCTTTCCACCGTATTCGTTCGTTTTTTTTTGCTCGTTTCTCATGTCAAAAACACCTTTCTCATTTCTTTCTTTTCATGTATCTTTCCCCCCCCCTATTTATATGTGTGATCATTATTATTTATTCGTTTAATTAATCATTATTTATACTTAATTCTTTTTATGGATATTTCACGGTTTGTAGAGGAGGGCTGTGGACATTTTGGAATTTTTTCTATAGTATTATTATTGTGACTACAATAGCAGCTCGACGAGGAAAAATGCGATTTAATTTACATTATTAGCGTTGGTTGTGCAGTTAGTTCATGGCCATAGCCAGTTTTCAGGAAATTTTTACTCCTGGGATGCCCCTAAAACAATGTGTTTTTAGAAGGTCATGGCTAGACCAGAAGATTTAGTTGAAAACAATTGTTTTTCATGTATAAATATGTATGTTTAAATATATATTGCGTTTTGTGAGGAAGAATTAGTGACAGTACTAAAAAGATTAAAAAATAATAAGGCTCCAGGTACTGATAATGTGGTAAATGAGTTCCTTGAATATGGCGGCTCTGAGAGTAGAAATATGTTACTGAAGTGATTTTTGAAAAGGGGGAAGTACCTAGTGATTTTAGGAAAACCTTAAGGAGGCTCTAGACGGTCAATCATTTTAATCAAAAACTTCCGTCAATCGATTGACTCAAGCATGATTGACGGTCTAGGAACCTGTTTGATGCTTGAGTCAAGCTTTGAAGGTGATTGATCGAAAGTTTGAGATTGACGGGTTGATTGAAGGGTCGCTTGAAGATTGATCGAAGCACACTTCAATGGATTGACGGAAACTTTTGATCAAAATGATTGATTGTGTAGGGCCTCCTTAAATTAAATCACCGTATAAGAAAGGTGACGGGTTTGAGATTGACGGGTTGATTGAAGGGTCGCTTGAAGATTGATCGAAGCACACTTCAATGGATTGACGGAAACTTTTGATTAAAATGATTGATTGTGTAGGGCCTCCTTAAATTAAATCACTATATAAGAAAGGTGATAAGAGTGTCTATGGTAATTATCGAGGGATTAGTGTGGTCTCTGCAGGTAGCAAATTATTTAGTAATACGATACTTTTTAGACTGAGATATGCTGTAAACAAAGCTTTAAGAAAAGAACAATATGCTTTTACAAAATTTAGAGGATGTGTCGACCAAATTTTCACTCTTACGATGATAATTGAAAAGTGCCTAAGTTATCAAACACCGTGTATGGTGTTTGATCCTTGTATGGTATACCAGACCAATACATTAAGGTTATTAATGCTATGTACGAGATTAACACTGCTGCGGTTTAGGTAGGAAATGAGGTTAGCAGCTGGTTTCGTATTATATCAGTTAAACAGTAAACAGAGTTAAATAGGGTTGTGTTCTATCCCCCTTTAAATGGGTCATTTTAGCGGATTTTGTCTTAAGAAGTACAGGAAAGCCAATGGGAGGCCCTGGAATCAAATGGGGAGGAAAACTCTCCTGGACATAGATTATACTGATGATTTAAGCATCCTAGAGGAAAGTGTGAGCAAAATTAACGAACTTTCGTTGGTTTTGCCAGTTCAAGGTGCTAGAAAAGGTCTAAAAATTAACGTTAAGAAGCCGAAGTCGCTAAGGCTAGGAATATGTGACGATGGGTGACAAAAAGATTGATCAATTGGACAGCTTCAATTACCTTGGTAGCATCATTAGTGAAGATGGTGGGAGCAGTGAAGATGTTAAAAGTACAATAACCAAGGTTCAGGGTGTTTTTTCATAGTTGAATAAAGTTTGGAAAAATAGGAAGATAAGTCAGCGAACGAAGATTAGAATATTGGAAGCTACAGTGATGACAGTGGTCAAATATAACCCTGAAGCATGGGGGCTCCTAAAAGAGGATGACGATTTGCTAGATGTTTTCCAGAGAAATTGTCTACGGATTGTTCTGGGTACTTGGCTGACTGACCGTATTTCAAACAGTAGGCTGTACGAAAAGTGCGGTTCAATCCAACTTCCTAGGGTTATAATGAGAGAAAGGTTCAGATGGCTAAGGCATTTTCTGCTGATGAAGGTCAACAGATTGCCGAAGATTGTCCTTTTCGATCAATCGTGTAGGGCTAAACAGAAAGCAGGTCGTCCGTGGTTGGGTTGGGAGGATGTTATAAAAAAAGGTTTAAAGGAAATGGGAACTTCCTGGGAGGGTTTAAAGAGGGAGGCCTTGAATAAATAGGTTGGAGGAGGAGCGTGCGTAGCTGTGTTGGCCTCAGGTGGCCTGGTGCTGCGAGAAGTTGTTAGTAGTAGCAGTTGTAGCTAATTAATTAGAGTCTATTAATAAACGAAACTTAACTAAAATTAAATATTTTAAATTTATTTTTGCTACAGTTTTTTTTTTACTTTGAATGATATTTTGGCTGATTGTAGCTTGGGATTGTTCATTTCAATAAAATATTGTCTTACTTCACATGACTGATCCCATAGTAAACAACACAACATTATCTTTTTGCCTTAATGACTCTATTAAACTTCAGGGAAAAAGTATCTATTTTGTGGTTTTGATCAATCCTTTGATACCTTTTAATATTTTGGCTATTATTAGTTTTTCCTCTGCATACAAAAGAAATGACTGCTAAGGAAAAAATTTAAAAAGAGAGAAAAACTTGAAACTCAGGTTCCTAACTATCCAAACGCGCTAAGAGTATCAATGAGAATTTTACGGATCGAACGCTTTTTGTTGTTTTTTTTCATAATTTAGTAGATGGTGTTGTTGACAAGGCAGTTGGCAAACCTTGCTATACCTTTGGTTGCGATTAGCAGAAAGCTGCCATGCTGGTAATTTCAAACCTGCGGAATAAGCGGAAATCGATTCATTACTCGTAGTGAATAGCGCTTTTGACTGGTATTTTTAGCGCCAAATTTAAGTTATTACCTTTGGCTTCAAAGCGACCCACGAATTTCACTGTTTTCAATTCAATAATTCTATACGATGAATAGTATTTTTGAAAGCCTTATAAAATCCCAACCGAAACCCGATTAATAATGTCAGTTTATTGCGATAACTTAATTGCAACAATGGAAGTATTATTAATTTTTGAATAACTTGCCTTTTCATGTAACATTAGTGATAATCTTCTCTTCTATCTAGTTAGTGAATCTTCTTACTTTATAAGCAAGTCTATTTCCTTAGCAGTTTTATTTTTTTTTTTTTTATTAGTTTTATTTATTTTTTATTTTTATTTCCAGGCTGCATTTCTCATGTTTGAACTTGCATGGAAATTATCTAAAGACTCGAATGAGCTTTTATGGTAAGCTTTTGATTAATACTAGATTGATTTCCGAGGTATGTCAGTACGTTCTATGAACGAGATTATAAAAGATGTGGGGGGGATTGGGTTTTCAAAATTCCTGATAGTATTTTGAGAAGCTATTTGTTTCGTTTTCAGGTATATGTGTACGTTATGAACGATCTAGCTTCATATTTTTTTTGTATATTCTATTTTATACAGTAAATTTATTCTTTTTTCAGTTCATTTAATTTATTTTTGTCTCGGCTACGCTTTTTAGTAAACAATGATTGTTTTTCTAGATTTTAGTTACTGTAGGGTTTTTCTTTATAAAATAGTTTTCGTTTGATTTGTTTTTGCTTTATTCTAAATTTATTATTTATTTTAATTAGGTACTGAAGATTCGGGCTAAAATGTTTGCTTCATTTTTCAAACTAAAATAATTATAAGTTTTTTTAATCCATACTTTTTCCGTAATTAACGGTTAATCCAGTTACGCAGGTTGTGTTTCCTTGATACCCCTGCTTAAAGAGGCTTGGTCCAGCTACACTTACTGTCAAAATTGTTATTATGCCAAACTTCATGTTACCTCCATATAAGGTCATTTCTATCTGAATGCATAGTCTCATGCTAACAATTTTACCTCATAGATACAATTAATCTGTTAAATGGTGTCTGTTGAATTTATTCTAATCTACTTTATTTGTATTTTTTTTCTTTTCTATTCCATTTTTTTTACTTTCTTATCTATTTTATCATATTACTTGATCGTCAAAAGGGATTTTATTTATCGTCAATGTAAACGTAATCGTCAATGTAATCAATGTCAATGTAATCAATGTGTTTCTTTTGTTCATCAGGCTGTGCTTGGAAAATAGTTGATTCTTCTTTTGCTTCACTTCTTTAAATTTTGATTAGTATTTTTTAATTTTTTTGTAAATTTTCTAAAAATGAGTGGATGTGTTTTTTCCTACAAGTTGCAATATTTTAACATTTGTAAGTATGTATTTTCTTGCATGTCTTTTTTTCGAAAGTTACCTGCATTCTGCGATACGAGCTGTTTTCTCTCAAAACGGTTGGAACCGTTTGGAACCGCAAAAAACGGTCGGAACCGCAAAATGTTTTTTCGCAAAAAGGTTGGAACCGTTTGGAACCGTAGAAACCGTTTTCTCGCAAAACGTTTGGAACTGCAGAAAACGGTTGGAACCGCAGAAAGTGTTTTCTCGCTAAACGTTTGGAACCGTTTGGAACCGCAAAAAACGGTCGGAACCGCAGAAACTGTTATCTCGCAAAAAGGTTGGAACCGCAGAAACCGTTTTCTCGCAAAACGCTTGGAACCGTTTGGAACCATTTGGAACCGCAGAAAACGGTTGGAACCGCAGAAACTGTTTTCCCGCTAAACGTTTGGAACCGTTTGGAACCGCAGAAAACGGTTGGAACCACAGAAGCCATTTTCTTGCAAAACGATTGGAATCGCAGAAACCGTCTTCTCTCAAAACGGTTGCAACCGTTTGGAGCTGCAGAAAGCGGTTGTAACCGTTTGGAACCGCAAAACGGTTGGAACCACAGAAACTGTTTTCTTGCAAAACGGTTAATGCGTGTCTTTTTTGAAGTGACAAAAAAAGTTTTTATTTAGTTCAAACAGGGTCTGACAGATTTTTCATTAATAATAATGATAATAATTTATTTCTTACCCACAACAACACTATAGTATTAAAATGTGGAGTACAAACAATTAAATACACACAAAAAAAGCAAAACATACAAAAAATGAAAAGTAATGACAATAGAAATTTTTTACGGTAATACAAAAAATTAAATAAACACACAAAATAACGAACTGTGAAAAAAAATGAACATTAGATACACACAAAAAATGAAATTCTAAAAACTTTTTTTTAATAATAACGAAAACGATTATTTATTAATAATCAAGATCCATTTAGTTCAAATAAATTTTCTTTTAATAATTTGTTTACAAAATAATTATTAAATTTTGCTTTAAACATGAAACTAGAAAAAAGTTATCGATTTAACTTCATGGCGTTTCTACAGAACAACCACATTAGAACCTTAATTCAATTTTTAACTATCCGTTACAAATTGCCACGGCTAAAAAAAAAAAATCTAACCAATTATGGTAAGCAAATGTTTCCTTGTGGAATGCATCATGGTTTTACCATAACCGTATTTTGGTTTACCACTTCGGACCAGGCTAAAATGTTTTTTTTTGTTTTATTTTTCGAACCAATAGTGATAATCCGAAGTCATTGCAAGATATACGATCATGAATGAATATTTTAGCTGTAATATTTTTTACCATGATCGTAATTTGTACGACCACTTCGGACTATGTCTAAAATGGTTTTTGTCGACCTAGTGATAATCCGAATTCGTTGCTTGGAATCTACTCATAGTTTTAGGATAAGTAAATCTGTAGTCCGAACCCGTTATTCTTGCCTTTTGGAGTTTTTTAAGGGTTCGAGTTGTCCTTATAGAGTTTTTCAAGGATTTGAGCATAGTGGTTGTAAACAAGCAGAATTATTTCTCAGACTCAAAATTTTTACTTAAAGTGCTTAAGTACCGTTTCTTATAAAAACGAAAGACAACAAGAAAGTTTCTGTTTGAAAATAAAAATTTTTTAATTCTGTAAATCTTTGGGATGAGTTTAGTAAATATTTCGTGGACTCGCGTTTAAAATACTGATAACATTACCCAAAATATATTGTAGAGCAAATAATGAAAGCCTCAAAAATAATTGCAAAAATTTTGAAAGCCGAGCCTAAAATACAAATAATTATCGTGTAAATCCTACCAGCAGTAGCCGCCATATTTTCATTAGTCAGGGTTCTATATCAACTACTATCTGCTAAACTGTCTGAAGTATCTACACTAACTGTCATAGATTTTAAATGAGGTTGCTCCAATCACCTGATGTATTGAAGTGGTTTCTAAGGTTTCAACCTCTTTGAAATCTCTGGGTGTGGAATTTAATTAATGGTTGCTCCATATGCGACTTTGAAGCTGCGTTGAATGGGGCATCCCAGGAGCCCAAAGTCTGTACCGCTTTTTATTCTTACCACGGTCCTTGCGCTCTCATCGCGTATGTCACATCTGAGGTGAAACGGAGGTGGAAATTTCTGTTATATGCACCTCAATTCACGTTGTATACATGTCAATCGAATCCGACGTTAATAAACGTCGTATAGTACGACGTCGTACGACGTCGTACGACCCTGAATTCCAGAATCTGCACCACTTCTTGGCCTGTCGATTTCCAGACAAACCTAGCCAGATAAAAATAGCCAGATAAAGAAAAAAATAAAGATAAGATAGAGAAAATAGACATAAAAATAGAAAATAGAGATCTAAAAATAGAAAAATAGAGATAGAGAAAGATGGATAGAGAAAAATAAAGATAGAGAAAAAAGCCAAATAAAAGTAGAATTTAATACATTACAAACATGCTAGCCTTTCCGAGCTTTTCAACCTCATAACCTCTTTAAATAACCTCTTGAAACCTCATAACTTCTGTAAATCAAAATTATATTGTAGGTAATTCTAAGTAAACAGAAAAGAAAGATTTATCTAAAAAAAGGGCATCTGAAAAACAACATCAATGGTTTTAACCTCATAACCTCTTTAAAATCTTACGGTGAGAAATTTAATTAACGTTTAATCCATATGCCATTTCAACCTATGTTGAATGGGTAACACAGAAGCCGAAAATGCGTACATCTTCTTATTCTTGCCACGGTTCTTCCGCTCTAGCCGTGTCATATTTGGCATCTGGCCATATTTGAAATGAATTTAAGTTGAAAGTTTCTGTTATTTGCAATGTATCTCGCCATATTTGAAATGAATTTAAGTTGAAAGTTTCTGTTATTTGCAATCTTTTAATCCACATCGAATAGTACGACTCCAAATTCCAGAATTTGCACCACTTCTTAGCCTGTGGATTTCCAGATAAACCTAACCGGATAAAAATACATAAATGTAGCCAGATAAAAAAATAAAGTTAAGATAGAGAAAATAGAGATAAAAATAGAAAATAGAGATCTAATAATAGAAAAATAGAGATAGAGAAAGATGGATAGAGAAAAATAAAGATAGAGAAAAAAGCCAGATAAAAATAGAATTTTATACATTACAAACAGGCTAGCCTTTCCGAGCTTTTCAACCTCATAACCTCTTTAAATAACCTCTTGAAACCTCATAACCTCTGTAAATTAAAATTATATTGTAGGTAATTCTAAGTAAACAGAAAGAAAGATTTATCTGAAAAAAGGGCATTTTTTAATCCATATCGAATAATACGACCCCAAATTCCAGAATCTTCTTTGCCTTCTTTGCCTGACGAGGTCCTTGTGTGCATTCCTCTACTTCTGATACTATATTTATCTATTACTACGGCTTTCTCTATATTATATGTTTTATTATATGTTTATTATATGTTTTTAATATTTTAATATGTTTAATATGTTTTTAGGTACAATATGTTTTTAGGTAAATAATATATGTTTAATATATTATGTTTAATATGTTTTAATATGTTTAAAATATTTTAATATGTGTTTAATATGTTAATGTGTTAATATGTTTTTAATATTTTTATGTTTTAATATGTTTTTTTTTTAATTATGTGTTTATTATATTTTTATTATATGTTTTTAGGTGGGCGATTATTGGTGTGACAGAACAGTACCTCCTTCAGAAGGTGGAGTCCACTCAGTTTACTTTAGCAATAGGGAAGCTTCAAAATCATGTATCCAGATTGTCAAAACATGGAGAAAGAGCAAATTCAGTTGCCAAAAATTGTATGAAAATTTTCTTTGAAAAAGAGTAAGTTTTTTTTTGGTTTTTATTACCCTGTTTACTAAATATATGAAAACTGTGTTAGTACGTTATCCTTAAACCACAGAAGTGAAGCTTGTACAGAGAAAAAAAAAGTTAAGGAAAAGGGAAAATCCATAGACAACGAAAGAATAATAAACAAAAATTAAAGCAATAAATGAACACAATAAATGTAAACAAATAATAAAGGAAAATAATTGGAAAAACAAGAATAAAGAATAATTTTCCCTGAAACAACCTATCCAAAAATAAAAAAAAAAGTTGAAAACAAAGAAATAGGAAAACTTTACAACAAAACTAAGTCCTATAAAAGGCTTAAAAATTATAGAAAAAAATAAGACAAACAAATAAAATTGATGGACGAGACTGAAGGAGAAATAAAATGAAACAAAACAGCAAAGAAGACTAAGAGAAAAAATAAATCTGACAAAATGGTTATTCTATAAAAGATGATCCTTGGGGGTAGGGAAAGATAAAGATCATTAGGAATAGCGTTCTAATCCCGCATTGCCTGATCCCAATTAAAAAAAATAACTAAAAGTAAGGTTTTTCAACTGAAAGTAATGATCAATACTAAAACTTGAAACAAACATAAATTATCCCGTACCTGGGGGGGGGGGGGTAGTCTCCTCTTCATCCCTTGATCTTTATGCTGAAGTGTGACTTTTTGGTGTGAAGACCGTTTTAAGTTTTAAAGATGCTCCTTACTCTGAGCTGGAAAAACTTGTTTTATTTAATTTTAACTTTTTACTGTTTTTCAAATCAATTCCATACGGTAACGTTTCTCCCCATGGAAAATTCTCTCCGTGGAGACTCCCCTGAAAAATTTCTGTTTCGCAATAACAAATATTATATGCAAACAATGGGTAAATTCCGCAACTGACTGATATTCGATCGGATGTCTTTGGGGGAAAACAGGGCATGAAAAGGGGGCTAGTTGCCCTCCGATCATTTTAGTCACTTAAAAAGGGTACTAAAACTTTTAATTTCTGTTTGAATGAACTCCTTTCTGGTCGTCTAAGACCATTTGGTTTGATACGATCACCCCTGAAAAAAAAAAAAAACATAAATACGCATTCTCTGATCTTTTTACTGGCTAAAAACACAAAATCCCAAACTTTTTTGCATAGGAGCTTGAAGCACACATTTTAGTGCTCTTTTATGTACTGGATCTGATTGTTTGATTTTCATTAAGATCGCTTGACTTTTTTTTGGGGGAGGGGGTCCTTTTTTTCAAAAATCAGCCAAATTATCTGAAGTTTTTAGTTTTCGATGGGTAACTTTAAACTTAATATTTTTTATAATTTGGATCAGTGTAACAAGCTGAATATTTTTATGCATTAATTGTTACCAAAAATTCTTTTCTCTAGAGTTTAGGCTACTATTGGGATGAGTCATTCCTTACTTGTAGTTCGATATCAGTTCATGGTAACGAACTGTTAACATAACAGACCGTTCTGATACCTTTTCTTGCTTTATTCGTGAATGAAAATAATTCTTCTTTGTTAATCGTGGCCTAAAATTAGCCCTTCTCAAGTTAAAGCAAGGGTTCCCATTGGAGGAGCCTCTGGTAGGCTTTACTTCCTGCTAAAAATTTCACAAGGAGCTGTGAAGGGACTGTGTGAAAACGAAAGAGAGATCAGCCTTAAATGGAATAAAAAAAAAAATAGAAGAAAAGGTAAAACCGAAAAGCTTGAATGAAGAACTAAAGTGGATAAAAGTAGTTTGAAGATTGTAGAATACAGGAAAATGAAGAAAAATGTACGAGACCATAAAAAAATGTATGAAATCTGTGTAACAGGCTGAATATTTTTATGGATTAATTGTTACCAAAAATTCTTTTCTCTAGAGTTTAGGCTACAATTGGGATGAGTCATTCCTTACTTGTAGTTCGTTAGCAGTTCATTTTAATGAACTGTTAACATAACAAAATGTTCTGATACCTTTTCTTGCTTTATTCGTGAATGGAAAAAAACACTTTTTTGTTAATCATGGCCTAGAATTAGCTCTCCTCAAGTTAAAGCAAAGGTTCTTTGTTGGAAGAACCTCTGGTATGCTTTACTTCCTGCTAAAAATTTCACAAGGAGCTGTGAAGGGGGCTGTGTGAAAACGAAAGAGAGAACTCCCTTAAACGGAATCGATAAAAAATAGAAGAAATGGGAAAAACCGAAAAGCTTGAATGAAAAAATAAAGTGGATAAAAGGAGTTTGAAGATTGTAGAATACGGGAAAACGAAAAAAAAAATGCACGAGACCTTAAAAAAATGTATGAAACCAATGTAAAAAGTACAAGATAAAGTTGACAGCAATGTGAAAATGAAGAAAAAGAACAATCTTAAACTAGACCTCCGTTGCCTGTGCAACGGGAAGTGTTGCAGCAACTGTGCCCTACGGGACACAGTTGATATTTCCGGGAAATCTGAAAGAGATACGGAAATAACGTCTTATAGTTTTCTGCTTAACTTTTGATGGTCTAAACTAGGAAAATATAAAACAAACCAAATTCACCAAAAAATTTAAATTGCCCCGAGGGCATGACAAAACTTCCAAATAGAAAAACCCAAAGAAGGAATTTTATTTCGGAGAAACTATTGTAAGCTCCAGTTGTTAGGAGATCGAGACCTGTCGAACCGCGTTGGAAAAAAATTCTAGCTGGTCCAGAACAGAAGTTACCTCTAGAACGTCGAAACTTCGGAAATTATTTCTTAGAGAGCGAAGCAACTTGGTATATAGAACACTTCACTTCTTCTTGCATACTTTTCATAGCACTACTCGATAAAAATATAAGAAACATCAAAATCGAAAATTTGAGAAAATTCCAAAAGAATCGGAACGAGATGGACTTTTCCGGAATTATTTTCGGGAAATCTGTAAGAGCTACGGAATTTTGTGCTCCGGTTCTCGAAGAGACAAATGAAAGTTCTACATGAGTTCAGCATAACTGTATTTCTAACAAGTTTATTTCCGAAGCTAGGGTCGTCTTAACTTGACGCCAAACATCGAACGCACAGTTTCTAAGAAAAAAACCGTTTTATTTTTTTTTATGCAAAACTGTTAGAAATTTTAAGGAACTTCTCTGGAACTTTTTTACTCTGTTTCACGTTTCCCTTCCCTCTGAAAAATCTCAAATTTTTAACTCTTACCACTTCGGAGCTACAGGTCACTGATCACGGTGAAAAAAAAAAAAAAAAAAAAAAAAAAAAAAAAAAAAAAAAAAAAAAAAAAAAAAAAAAAAAAAAAAAAACTACGAAAGCAGTAGTGTTGCTCCGCAACACAATGAAACCGAAAAGATTTACTGAATATATACGGATTTAAGATAGAGGTGACTGGTTCATATTTGTATAGACAGATTGTGAATTTGAAAATTATTGGTAAATTTACGGATGCAGATGTGAACAAAAGTATTTATAAAACGAGGAAATTGAACAGCCTGAAATAGAAATTACGGACAAGCTAAATGAAAAAAGGCTTAGAAGTAGTAAAAAGGAATATATATAAATGAAATCAAAGGAAATAGTTGGTTGGGACTTTTCTTGTGTTTCAATTTGAATTGTGTTTCTTGTTTGATTTTCACAAGTCGAGAATATAGCAATTGTACTTTAACAAAGAAGAAATGACGTATCACGAGATATTATATAGCAAAATACATACTATTTTGGACAATGAATGGGACCACATGAACACGGGGTGCTTTGTCACAAATGCGAGTATTATAGCCTAGATAAAGTAAAATAGTAAAATAGCCCAGAGGAAGGAATCAGTTGCTTCCCCTCTCTCGGTTTCAATAGTATTTCATTCTGAAAAGCTGCTTGCATCCGGCAGTACCGCCATTTTTAGATGGCGGTACTTGGCCATTTTTACTTAAGTAGTATCACCATTTAAAAAAGTGGCTTAATATCCAAGTTTGCTAAATCAGTAGCAAAATTAGAAGAGAATTGCTTCTAAAATAGACTGCACTTAATTATGTTTGTATAGATGAGTCAAGAGTTGAATTAGAGGTGGTCTATTTTATTTTTTGTATAGATCTAATAAAGCCGTATCCCTCCGAAGTAAGATTTAAATTAAAAAAAAATGTTTTATTTATTGGCGTTTATTCATTAATCTTCTATTTTAAAACGAAGCCTATCCTGTCATATTATCTTAAAAAAAATTTATGCGGTCGTACTTTTCATAAACCTCTTTTTTTGGTGATAAACAAAGCTGGGGAGAAACAAATCTGCCAATACCTGCGAATCTGCGAATCTGCAAATTACTGCTATATGTAGTAGACAGTAGTAGACAGGTTTAATAGCAAAAACTTGACAGCTATCGCTGATTTATTTTTCTTTACAACATATTCAAAATCAAACTACACTTGTAAATATAAATCAAACTATAAATATTTACTCTTATTGTACATTTTTACGAAAACCGGGACGAAAGAATTACCATATCGGTTTGTTCTTGCTTTAACAGGAAGTAACTTATCTTGCTTTCTCGTTCATGATGGTAGAGGTTGATCAGGTAGAATATCACGGTGCTGAGATTTAGAAAGCAAGAACTTTCCAAAACTCATTATCAGAGTTTCGTACCGGTTTTAGAGTGACGGCAGTCCTAGCAGTTCCAGAGCCTTTTCGTAGGGGATGTCACGGCGGCCCAAGATGATCGACACCGCTCGCTTCTGAACCGATTCAAGCTCATGACAAAGATACACTGTTCTAAGTGCCGAAGGCACCCAAACAGGGCACGCATATTTCAGAATGGGGCGGGCATACGCTATGTATGCATACTTAATACTCTTTGTGTTCGCACTGAACCTACGCATATCGTTTAAAGTCTGTAGACTAGCGTTTGCATTGTTAGCACATTTCCATTATATCAGTACTATATCGTTATTTAAAGCTTTTGGAGGCTGCTAGTGACAAGCTTGATGTTAATATTGTGACGAAGAATTCCAAAATAGAAAAAAAACAATATATGTATATATATGTATGCATATATACATATATAACAATATATGTATATATGTATACGTATATATGTTTTACGATTTTTTTTTTTTAATTTCCTTAACTTGTAAGGATTTCTGAGGTATTTAAGTATTAGAGCATGAAAGTTTTTAGTGTTATAAACTGATTGAAAATCTGAGGCTACAATTACAATATAGACAAAGAAAATCAAAACATGGCAAATTAATATTTCGTCAGGAGATGAAATTTCTTTGTAGAAGATAATTCACAAGAATTTTATTTTCTTTTTTCGGATTTCAAGAATTTATTTTATGGCAAAAAATAAAGGTCTAGCGTGGTAGGTTTTATTAGAATATTTCAGATTGGTGTGGTGGATAGCAGTGAGTAGAAATACTATCAAGACGGTATTTTAAAAGAGATAACGAAGGAATTAAAAAAAAACGGAAATAAAATGGGAGTCTTAATTACTTTTAAAAAGTTCACGATAGTTATAAACTTGCTCGGTTTGGTAAGCAAGAACTTTTAATTGAGTGCCAGAGTTTGGCTTCAAAATAAAAAAAACCCTAAAATAACCTAAAATAGGAACCTATAAATACATAAAATATAAACCTAAAAACGTAATAAAAACCTAATAAACATATAAAAACCTAAATATAAAAAGTATAAAAAATATATAAGAATATAAAAAATATATATAAGTATATATTAGATAATGTAAAAATATAATATAAAATAAAATGTATAAAAAATATAATAAAAAAATTATAAAATATATATAAAAATATAAAATTTACTCTAAAAATGCAAAACAATTACAAAAATATAGAAAAATATATAAAAATATAAGAAAAAAACAACAAAAAAATATAAAAAAGTAAAAAACATATAAAAATCCTGAAAGCTAAAAATAATAAAATATAAACCTAAAAAATAAACCATTTTTACCAAAAAATGACAAGAAGAAAAAGATTATTGGCATTATAATTTATAGGAATTACATATATATATATATATATATATATATATATATATATATATATATATATATATATATATATATATATATATATATATATATATATATTTGGCCTAATAAATTTAAGTATAGAGGAGATAAGTGTTTATACAAATAAAAATAAACTCCCTTTAATTTAAAGTGCAAATAATCTCAAATACTACAACCAATACTGCAATGATAATAATGATTATATTATTCCAGCTTATCGTTGGCGTTGTATCGGCATTGGACGTTGAGTGAGAGTGTTTACCATACAAGATATACGTCATGCAAGTTTAAAATATGGACCTTAAAGGGACAGAAACGGTTCGCCGAGTTCTTGGCAGATCTTGGGTAATTCTTTTTCTTTTCACCTTTCGTTTCTTCTTATTTATTTTTATGTTTGAATTGACATTTCTCTTCCTCCTTTATGTTTGGTGGCCAACAGCTTGCGCTGAATCACTTGGTGGTAATTCTATTGGAGTATTAAGAGTAGCAGATTCTAAATCAATCCTAAAGATTTTATATGAGGTTGAGAGTCGTTTTAAAAATCATTATTATTATTATAGTATTAGTAGTTTTTTAGTAGTATAGTAGTACAGTATTACAGTATAGTAGTGAAGTAGTATTTTTAATAGTATAGTATTAGTGTTAGTATTAGTATCCGTTTTAGTATTATAGTATTATAGTTTTAGTCGTTATAAAATCACTCTGTATTTAATTAGTGGAACTTCATTAGCTCTGCTTAAAAAATATTCTTATAGATCTATACTAATAAAAAAAATCTTATTAGTATATATCAAATAATGCTATTTTAAGTGATTTCATTCCGTTGTTTTTATTATAGGAGATAAGCACAATGCCATCTATTATAAATTTAAGAATAGTGATAACTACATTGAATGATAGCTGGCGTGTGCTTCGTCGTCTGAATGCTTCAAAATGTAAATGATACAAAAATAACCAAAACATAAAAAACAAAGAGTATATAGAAAATTCTAAGGTTGTTCTTTTTTTTATAACAAAAAAATTAAAGAGAAGTTACTTCACATTTTCAATAAATCTTCCAATAAATTTCCCTGCTACTGTAAGGGAAATTAATTTCTGCTGTCCTGCTTATGATAATAAACTATATATTTTTAATTTTGTTGTAGTTCGGTCTTTTCTGTGTTATTCTTTCCCTAATGCACTGAGCAAGTCAATATCTTGTTGTTTGAAGATATACCCTTCTTGGATTCGCTAAACAACAAAATTCGATAGAAATCGGGATAATTTGTGCTCTTTTTTTCTGTAGAACTTTTTTTCGAAGATATATCCTATATATATATATATATATATATATCTTGGATTTGCTAAACAACAAAATTCGATTTTAACTCGGGATAATTTTTGTACAATTTTTTCTGTAGAACTCGTTGTTTGAAGATATACCCTTCTTGGATTCGCTAAACAACAAAATTCGATAGAAATCGGGATAATTTGTGCTCTTTTTTACTGTAGAACTTTTTTTCGAAGATATATCCTATATATATATATCTTGGATTCGCTAAACAACAAAATTCGATTTGAACTCGGGATAATTTTTGTACAATTTTTTCTGTAGAACTCGTTGTTTGAAGATATACCCTTCTTGGATTCGCTAAACAACAAAATTCGATAGAAATCGGGATAATTTGTGCTCTTTTTTCTGTAGAACTCTTTTTTTTCGAAGATATATCCTATATATATATATATATATATATATATATATATATATATATATATATATATATATCTTGGATTTGCTAAACAACAAAATTCGATTTGAACTCGGGATAATTTTTGTGCAATTTTTTCTGTAGAACTCGTTGTTTGAAGATATACCCTTCTTGGATTCGCTAAACAACAAAATTCGATAGAAATCGGGATAATTTGTGCTCTTTTTTTCTGTAGAACTTTTTTTCGAAGATATATCCTATATATATATATATATATCTTGGATTCGCTAAACAACAAAATTCGATTTGAACTCGGGATAATTTTTGTACTCTTTTTTCTATAGAACTCGTTTTTTCGAAGATATACCCTTATCGGATTCGCTAAACCACAAAATTCGATTTGAACTCGGGATAATTTTTGTACTCTTTTTTCTGTAGAACTCTTTTTTCGAAGACATACCCTTCTTGGATTCGCTAAACAACAAAATTCGATTGAAATCGGGATAATTTGTACTCTTTTTTGCTGTAGAACTTTTTTTCGAAGATATATCCTTCTTGGATTCGCTAAACAACAAAATTCGATAGAAATCGGAATAATTTGTACACTTTTATCTCTAAAACTCTGTTTTCGTAGATAATCCCTTCTTTGATTCGCTACACAACAAAATTCTATTTGAACTCAGGATAATTTTTGTACTTTTTTTTGTAGATATACCCTTCTAGGATTTTATAGTCGACAATTTACTTTTCCCAATTTCGGATTCCTTACTTTAAGATGAATTTATTTGCCCCATGAATTTGATCTGTGAAATTCATAAGACTGGTGCCCTTAAGAATTTAAGATGGGTTTAAAGAAATAGTAGGAATATAAGTCTGGAAACCAAGATTAGAATATTGGAAGCTACGGTGATGATAGTGGTCAAATAGGGATCGAAAGCATGCATACTCTGAAAAAATTGAGGAAGATTTGCTGATGTTTTTCAGAAAAATTGCCCACGGGTGGTTTTGGTTACCTGACTGACTAAACATATTTCAAATAGTAGGCTGTACGAAAAGTGTGATCCAACCCGCTTTTCTAGGGCTTTATTGAGAGAAAGGTTGAGATGGCTAGGGTACGTTTTGCGGATGAAAGATGGTATTGTGAAAGTTTGGGTACCTGACTGACTAAACATATTTCAAATACTAGGCTGCACGAAAAGTGTGATTCTACGCGCTTTTTTAGGGTTTTGTTGAAAGGATTAAAAAATAATAATGAGGCCCCAGGTGCTGGTAGTATGATTAATGAGTTTCTTAAATATGGTGGCTCTGAGGTTAGGAATAAGCTACTGAAGATTATGAACATGATTTTTGAAAAAGGGGAAGTACCCAATGATTTTAGAAAAAACCTTAGTTAAACCACTGTATAAGAAAGGTGACAAGAGTGAGTGTCGTAATTATCGAGGCATTAGTCTGGTCTCTGTATGTAGCAAATTACTGAGTAATATTATACTTTTTAGACTGAGAGATGCTGTAGACAAAGTTTTAAGGGAAAAACAATGCGGTTTTAGAAAAGGTAGAGGATGTGCCGACCAAGTTTTCACTCTTAGGTTAATAATTGAGAAGTCCCTTCGTTGTCAAACACCTTTGGTCCTCAGTTTTGTCGATTATGAGCAAGCTTCCGATTCTGTTGATAGAAGAGCGTTAACAAAGGTCTTATCGTTATATGGTATACCAGAAAAATACATTAAAGTGATTTGTGCTATGTACGAGAATAATACTGCTGCGGTTAAGGTAGGAAATGAGGTTAGCAACTGGTTTTGTAATAAATCAGGAGTTAAGCAGGGTTGTGTTCTATCCCCCTTTATATGGATCATTTTGATGGACTTCGTCTTAAGGAGCACAGGAAAGGCAATTGGAGACCATGGAATCAAATGGGGAGGAAAAACGCTCCTGGACTTAGATTATGCTGATGATTTAAGCATATTAGATGGAAGTGTGAGCAAAATGAATGAATTTTTAGAGGTTCTGCGAGTTCAGGGTGCTAAAATAGGCTTGAAAATTAATGTTAAGAAGACTAAGTCACTAAGGCTAGGAATAAGTGAAGATGAACAGGTGACATTAGGTAACGAAAAGATTGATCAGGTTGGGAGCTTCAGTTACCTTGGTAGTATTATTAGTAAAGATGGTGGGAGCAGTGAAGATTTTAAAAGTAGAATAGCTAAGGCTCAGGGTGTTTTTTCACAGTAAAAAAAGTTTGGAAGAATAGAAAGATAAGTCTACATACCAAGGTTAGAATATTGGAAGCTACAGTGATGACAGTGGTCAAATATGGGTCTGAAGCATGGGCACTCCGAAAAGCAGATGAAAATTTACTAGATGTTTTCCAGAGAAATTGCCTACGGATTGTTCTGAGTACCCGGCTGACTGACCGTATTTCAAACAGTAGGTTGTACGAAAAATGTGGGTCAATCCCGCTTTCTAGGGCTATAATGAAAGAAAGGTTGAGATGGCTAGGCCACGTTCTACGGATGAAGGATGACAGATTACCGAAGATTGTCCTATTTGGCCAACTGTCTGGGGCTACACGGAAAGCAGGTCGTCCTTGTCTGGGTTGGGAGGATGTCATAAATAAAGACTTAAAGGAAATGGGAACTTCCTGGGAGGGTGTAAAGAGGGAGGCTTTAAATAGATTATGCTGGAGGAGGAGCGTGCGTAGCTGTGTTGGCCTCAGGCGGCTTGGTGCTGCAGTGAGTTATTAGTAGTAGTAGTTGTAGTAGTGTACGTTTGGTGGACGAAGGATGGTATTGTGAAAGTTGTCCTTTTCGGCCAACTGTCTAGGGCTAAACAGAAAGCTGGTCGTCGTCCGCGAATGGGTAGGAGAATGTCACAAAGAAAAATTGAAGGGAAATTGGAACTTCCTGCGAAGTTCCACTGTAAAGAGAGAGGTCTTGAGTAGATTAGGATGGGGGAGGATTGTGCGTAGCTGTGTTGACCTCAGGCTGCTTGGTGCTGCGGTGAGTTGTTAGTAGTAGCAGTGGTTTTTAGAAATCAAAAGCTACGAGTGACGCTAAATTTGCAGCGATACTTAACGGACTAGAAAAATTCAAAACGAGCTTAATTTATCATTTAATGGAACTTGGTTTTTAACTAAAACTCGTGATTGGGGTAACAAAAGGATTTTAGGGATCACCTTTGCTATAAGGGTATCCCAAATCGCAACACACCATTGCATTGAGATTTGTTACTATTAAGATCATTGTCCGAAATCGATGAAGATGGAGGTTCATATAATTATAAGAATCAATATAAAATAAATGATTAAACATATAATTAAAATTTTAATTACAGGATGAGTGAAACATTCAAAACAATATAATAGGTCGGCTTGGAAACACTTCTGGCAAGCTGTTAGACGGAATGATAATGTTTCATCCCGTTTATGAGGGTTAAGGGGTGAAAGGAGTGTAAGGAGTAAATTTGCAAGGAGTTAGGAAGAGGAAAAGGAGGAGGATCAGTTGGGGAGAGGAAAATTTTGATTATTAAAGTAGGTTTATTAGAAATTAAAAGCTATTTGTACCACTGAAGAGCAAAAGAGAAATTACTGCTCTATTCTCCCTTGTTAAAAAATGTACATTAATCCATTTGATTTATTTTTGCGTTGTATTTTTGAAAGCTAATCTCATCATTTCTTATTTTCGAGAAAAAATACCCGAACTTTTTTAAACCGGTTTAAGTAACGCTTTGGGTTAACTAACGCAGAGTAACAAATTTAGACTGACAAAATTAAAAACGCCTTTTTAAAATCTGATTTGCTCTTTTGGGAGAAATATGAAGTCATTAAACGACGATTTTTAAAAATAAATTTTTTTTTAACTCTCTGTTTCTCTATGGTGCCACTGAATGTGTAGTGTTGCTTAGAAGAACTATAAGAAATTCAAAACAACCTCCATTTTCAATCGAAGATCATATTTTCTGTGCTTTTAACTAGAATTTTTCTAAAAGTATGCTAATTGATTTTGAATAGTAAGCTAATTTTACCCATAATGAAAGAGGTAGCTTAGTTTTCTGGGCCAATCTACTATTAGGTCTAGTTTCTAATCTTTTAACGACTAAATTAAAGTATTAATTAACAAAAGAAATTGCATTGCTTATTCAGTTAATTCAATAGTATTTTTAGTTAAATTTGTCAAACAGTTCGTGGTAACGAACTGTAATAAGGAGCAACCCGGCTCAATAGTAAACAAAGCTCTAAAAAATGGAATTTTGATCCCAATAGCTTCGTAAAAAAATCGCATTTTAATGCTGATTTTAAATATATAAGTTTCATCAAGTTTAATCTTACCCATCAAAAGTTACGAGCCTGAAAAAATTTTGCCTTATTTTAGAAAATAGGGGAAACAACCCCTAACGAAAATCACACCATCAGATTCAGCGTATTAGAGAACCCTGCTGTAGAAGTGTCAAGCTCCTATCTACAAAAATGTGGAAATTTGTATTTTTTGGCAGAAGGTAGATCACGGATGCGTGTTTATTTGTTTGTTTGTTTGTTTGTTGTTTTTTTTTCAAGGGGTGATCGTATCGACCCAGTGGTCCTAGAATGTTGCGAGAGGGCTCATTCTAACGAAAATGAAAGTTTTAGTGTCCTTTTTAAGTGACCAAAAAATTGGAGGACATCTAGGCCCCCTCCCACGCTAATTATTTTCCCAAAGTCACCAGATCAAAATTCTGAGATAGTCATTTTATTCAGCTTAGTAAAAAAACCTTATAACTATGTCTTTGGGGACGACTTACTCCCCCACAGTCCCCGTGGGAGGGGCCACAAGTTACAAACTTTGACCAGTGCTTACATATAGTAATGGTTATTTGGAAGCGTACAGACGTTTTCAGCGAGATTTTTAGGTTGTGTGTGTGTGGGGGGGGGGGGTTGAGAAGAGGGGGATATGTTGGAGGAATTTGTCATGGGGGAAGAAAATTTTTATGAAGGGAGCGCAGGATTTTCTAGCATTATTAAAAAAAAAACAATGAAAAAATGAACATGAAAAAGTTTTTTCAACTGAAAATAAGGAGAAGCATTAAAACTTAAAACGAGCTGAAATTATTACGCATATGATGGGCTCACCTCCTCCTAATACCTTGTTCTTTACGCTAAAGTATTTTTAGTAATTTCAACTATTTACTCTACGGCTTTTGCGATTCAGGGGTCATTCTTAAGTAATTGGGACAAAATTTAAGCTTTAGTGTAAAGAGCGAGGTACTGACGAGGGGTGGATCCCTTCATATACGTAATAAAAACATGAGAATAAAGAAGTTCATTGCGTAAGCTAATTTGTAAGCTACGTATATCTTTTACTAATAAAAACGTTCGTTAAAAAAATAAAGGTTCTAGTTGCCTTTTTAAGTAACCAGAAAATCGGAGGGCAACTAGGCCTCCTCCCTCGCTCCTTTTTTCTCAAAATCATTCGATCAAAAGTATGAGAAAGCCAATTAGCCAAAAAAATAAATCTGTATTTATATTTCGTTTTAATTTTTCATCTGCGGAAAGTCAAAATCAAAACATGCATTGATTCAAAAACGTTCAGAATTAAATAAAAAAACAAGTTTCTGTAACGGAAAGTAAGGAGTGTCATTAAAACTTAAAACGAACAGAAGCTACTTCGTATATGAAAGGGGCTGCTTCCACATCAACGCCCCACTCTTTACGCTAAAGTTTTTTACTGTTTTAAAAAGTAGAGTTAAGAGAGTCAAACTTTAGCATAAAGAGTGGGGCGTTGATGAGGAAGCAGCCCCTTTCATATACGAAGTAATTTCTGTTCGTTTTAAGTTTTAATTTCGCTCCATACTTTCTGTTAAAAAAAACTTGTTTTTTTATTTAATTAAAAAAAATGATATTTATCAACCTATTTTATAATCAATACCTCTAATTTTAATGTAAAAGAAGGTATTATTTTTTAGTTTTATACAGCTGGCAATTCTAGTCTGTTCAACAAAATAATCGATTTGAATTATTGCTAATGAAAAAAGATGGGGAAAAACTTTTTAAGCAGGCATATTTTTTATTTTTAAGCTTTATCTATGATTATAAAGAGTTAGAATAAAGAAAAACATTTTGTAAAAAATATCTACAAATATATACCTATTTTCCCCATTTTGAGAAAGTGGTTCTTTTGTGTTTGGCACAATGTAAAGTGTAGTTGAAGAAAGAGAGGGAAAAATATGACTAATATTTGTGTTTTTATATGATTAAATTTTCAATTTTCCTTGGATTACTCTATAATTTGTGATGTCTCTTCTACTCAGGTACGGATAGTAATTCTATTTTCATAATCCAAAGAAGCTAAATCTCTTAAAAAAAACCATCTTCACCCTAAAAAAACGAAAAAAAACCCATCTTCACCCCAAAAGAAAAGAAAAAAACTACAAGGATACTTTAAACTAATTCTATGAAAAAATGGTTAAATTATAGCTAGTGGCTAAACCCACTTTCAAGGTTTAAACAGGTTTATTCAACAGGAGCGTAGGCAGAAAAGGGAGAGGGAGGTAATTTGGCATCTTGCCAAGTTCCTGATAAAATTAAAGGCGGTTTGCCCCTAGTCATGTAGCCAGACGGGACGGATCAAACAAATTTGTGTTTGATCAAATCGAAATTGCATTTAAAACTGGATTTTTTTTTGCTATTTCATTTCAAATATTAATCGAGAATAAACCAACGTAGAAAAGTTAATCTCCGAGGAAAATAACATATAACCTTAAAAAAAGAAGGGGAATAGTACGTTTTCATAATCATTGGAATTAAGTTTTACATTGGGGAATAATTCCTGATAAAATGAATCATAAGTACAAACAACAAGTAGAAACGACATGAATTTTTTTCTCAAGACAGTGGAACCAACCCTAAATAAATAGATCAACCCTTAATCCAAGGACCGTGCTTAGCAAAACAAATGAAAATATAAAAGAAATATATTAAATACGACCATTGAAACTAAAATCTTTTTAAAACAGTCTTAGCATCCTTGCGCCAGGGAAGATCAACTAGGACTCAATAAATTACATCTTCAATTCTTTTTCTAGTGAAAATAAATGTGCAGGAAATTTAATCATCTTTCCTTTCAACGATAAAAGACATTTATTTCAGAAAAGTTCTTTATCAAGTACAAGTTTTTTTGTGCAGCTAAATTTCGGAAAAACAGTCTTTTATCTCACCATATTGGGTCACGTTCAAAAAAGCTTGAAAGAGTTCATTGAAATATATGGTTTTTTATATTGCTAAATTTGCTAAAAAGTGTCTTTTATGTCACCTTGCTGGTTAATTTCTCAAAAAATGCCTTTTATCTCGCCTTGTTGGTTCAGGTTTAAAAATGAAGTAGGAATAGATCCCTCTTGTACTGTTTT